>NC_058521.1:424760675-425060675 GCF_904849725.1 Hordeum vulgare subsp. vulgare | reverse complement strand
TAACCCCTATGTATCACAGTTGGAGCTTTAGAATAATCCCTTATCCTAGCAGGGTATGGTGGTTTCTCAATGTAAGCACAAGGAACAACACGATCACTAAAAGCAATGACTTTCTCCTCAACTAGATTGGTTCTGGCTATGTTTCTTTCTACAGGAGGATGATATTTAAACCACTTCTCTTTGGGAAGATCAACATGAGCACTAAAAGATTCACATAGAGAAGCTACTATCTCAGAGTCAAGTTCATACTTAGCGCTAAAATCTCTAGAAGTGTTTGTCTCAACAAAATATTTAACGCAATCAAACTGGAAATTCATACCTGACTCCTTACCTTCCTCCAGCTCCCAATCTTCAGAGTTGCGTTTGATCCTCTCCAATAAATTCCACTTATGATCAATATCCTTCTTCATAAAAGAACCGGTACAAGAAGTGTCAAGCATGGTACGATCTTTATGAGAAAGCCAAGCATAAAATTTTGAGTGATGATTTCTCTCGAGAGCTCATGATTGGGGCATGAATATAGCATTGATTTAAGCCTCCCCCAAGCTTGAGCTATGCTTTCCCTGCCACGAGGCCAAAAGTTATAAATAAAGTTCTGATCACGATGTACGAAATGCATAGGATAGAACTTTTGATGAAATTCCAATTTCAACCGATTGTAGCCCGATGATCCAGTATCATCACATAGCCTATACCATGTCAACGCCTTATCCTTCAAAGATAAAGGAAAGACTTTATTCTTTACCTCATCCTCGGGCAAACCTGCAAGCTAAAATAAACCACAAACTTCATCTACATCGATCCGATGCAAGTCTGGATGTGAAGATCCATATCCTGTGAAAGGATTAGCCAGCAGTTTCTCAAGCATACCCGAAGGAATTTCATAAAAGATATTTTCAGTAGGTACCTCCGGTTGAGGAACAACTCCTCGTGCTTCCGTTCATGGTGAAGATACCTCGAACAAACTCCTCAAAGGAACAATTTCGGTAGTGACAAGTGACTATAAATTTCAGCACAGTATAAAAATGTTTCCTTACCAATTTCTACTTACCAAAGGCGCTTCACTCCCCGGCAACGACGCCAGAAAAGAGTCTTGATGACCCACAAGTATAGGGGATCAATCATAGTCCTTTCGATAAGTAAGAGTGTCGAACCCAACGAGGAGCAGAAGGCTCTGATAAACGGTTTTCAGCAAGGTAACAACTTCAAGCACTTAAAGTAGCGGTAACAAGTGATGGTGTAGTGAGATGAAACGTAGCAAGCGAAAAGTAACAAGTAGAAGCAACGGTGCAGCAAGTGGCCCAATCCCTTTTGTAGCAAGGGACAGGCCTGAACAAAGTCTTATAGGAGGAAAAACGGTCCCGAGGACACACGGGAATCTCTGTCATGCTAGTTTCATCATGTTCATATGATTCACGTTCGTTACTTTGATAGTTTGATATGTGGGTGGACCAGCGCTTGGGTACTGCCCTTACCTGGACAAGCATCCCACTTATGATTAACCTCTCTCGCAAGCATCCGGAACTACAAAAGTAGAATTAAGACAACGTCTAACCATAGCATTAAACTAGTGGATCCAAATCAGCCCCTTACGAAGCAACGAATAGACTAGGGTTTAAGCTCCTCTCACTCCAGCAACCCATCATCTACTTACTACTCCCCAATGCCTTCCTCTAGGACCAAGTATGGTGAAGTGTTATGTAGTCGATGTTCACATAACACAACTAGAGGAAAAGACAACATACAACATATCAAAATAGCGAACGAATATCAAATTCACATGACTATTATCAGCATGACTTATCCCATGTCCTCGAGAACAAAAGTAACTACTCACAAAGCATAATCATAATCATGATCAGAGGTGTAATGAATAGCATCAAGGATCTGAACATAAACTCTTCCACCAAGTAATCCAACTAGCATCAACTACAAAGAGTGATCAACACTACTAGCAACCTTACAAGTACCAATCGGAGTCGTGAGACGGAGATTGATTACAAGAGATGAACTAGGGATTGGAGAGGAGATGGTGCCGATGAAGATGTTGATGAAGATGCCTCCCCTCCAACGAGGGGAGTGTTGGTGATGACGATGGCGACGATTTCCCCCTCTGGGAGGGAAGTTTCCCCCGTAGGATCGTCCTGCCGGAGTTCTAGATTGGATCCGCTCAAGTTCCTCCTCGTGGTG
Source organism: Hordeum vulgare subsp. vulgare (assembly GCF_904849725.1). Classification (NCBI taxonomy): domain Eukaryota; kingdom Viridiplantae; phylum Streptophyta; class Magnoliopsida; order Poales; family Poaceae; genus Hordeum; species Hordeum vulgare. The sequence goes on along the minus strand of NC_058521.1, from coordinate 425,058,485 downwards.
GCGGCGAAACCATGAAAAAGCTCCCGATTGATTTTTTCTGGAACGAAACCCTTCATATAGCAAAAGAGGGGGGGCTAGTGGGCCGTCAGGGAGCCCACAAGCTTGCCCTCCGCCACCAGGGGGTGGCGGTGGCAGGTCTTTTGGCACCCTGGCAGCCCCCCTTTGGTACTTCTTTCCCCCAGTATTTTTTATACAATCCCAAAAAATTCCACGTAACTTTTCACGACATTTGGAGATGTGCAGAATAGTGGACTAAGATTTGCTCCTTTTCTAGTCTAGAATTCCTGCTGCCTGAATTCTCCCTCTTCAAATAAACCTTGCAAAATAAGAGAGAAAAGGCATAAATATGGTACCACGAAGTAATAAAACAGCCCATAAAGCAATAAATATCAACATGAAAGCATGATGCAAAATGGACGTATCAGACACAAAGGGGAACCACCACGTAAGAGGGTGTTGTGTTGATAGGGGTGGCATCAATAGGTTCTATTCATAAACTTTTCAAAGTCCTCAAGCGTTTTGCTTCTAAGGACTCTAAACTCGTTGAAGCCTTTCTCTTCTTTGATGCTTCATTTTCAGCAACCTTCGTTTTCTTAACTTCTGTTGCAGAAGGAAGCTTCACTTTCTTCATTTGTGAAGATTTTGGTGCTAAAGCAGATTCTTTAGGCACGACTGATGCAGTCGTCCTGTCAGTAGCTGTTTCTTCAGGCGCATCCATTTCTTCAACTGCCCTCGCAGGTTCGTCAGTTGCAGGACTGTCTTCATCCTTGTCAGAGTCGTCAGGCAGTTCAACAGTGTAGCCGGGCTGAGGAATTTGAGGTTGCGTTGAAGCTGAAACCCGTTTGTTATGGTCTGTGATGACCTTGTTCACAACATTGATGAATCTGAATTTTGCACCCTTCCAGTCTGCATGAAAGCGACGATATTCTTCACTGAGGTTTTTGATCTCAGTTTGAGTGGTGATGAGCTGATCACATGTCATAATCAAAAAAAAATTCTTCAGAAAGTTCTCTTTCCTAGTCTGTGCTTTTCTGGTTTGTTTGTCCTTTTGAACCTTCGATTTTCCTCATTGATGAAGGTTGTGAGCATATGACTAGGTCTAGCTGGAAGCTTCAAGTAGTCAATAGGTGTTTGAGGATCTTCATACGAGAGGTCAACGAAGTCTAGTATCACCTTTGGATCCATCATGAGGGGATGGTGGTGCCTTTGGCCAGTGCGACCCTATCTTGCTTCTTTCTGATGATAGCAGCAAGTACTTCATAATTAGCTTCTTCTTCTTCTTCTCATCCAGAAGGAACATTGACGACTTTTCTAGGGCCGGGCCTTTTTCCTCACCCAGCGGTCATGTTCTTCCTTACGTTTGCACTTGAAGAAGTATGTGTAGAGCCAGAGCCAGAGGGCCCTAAGGGAATTGAAGTCCCCATTGGATTCTGACTTGTAGCCAGCTTCATTGGCGGTGAGGATTGTGTAGAAGGAGCTGAGGACTTTGCCTTAGGAGATGACTGAGGAATTTGCTGTGAGAGATTTACAGTTGAGGACTTAGGCTTGACAGCTGATTTATTCAACACAGCTCGCTTTAGAGTAGTTTCAATATCAAAAGCCTGAGCAGCAGCACCTGCGGCAGCAGATTCCTCATGAATCGCTTCACGGTCTATTTTGCAACTTTGTACAGTTTGGAGTGTTGCCTTGGCCATTCTTCAAGATAGTCTTCAATAGTGCAAGGCTTATGGGATCAGCAACTTGTTAATAGCCGAGAGGATGCCTTTTGCATGGAGGCTTCAAGGCGAATTTCTTCATGTATTTAGGAGTCACATACTTGTACTCCTTCCATTAGTTGGCTCATCTCCTCTCAATTTTCTGCAAGCGTGTTTTGCGCTTTTTTTGTCTATTTTCCATATATTTCTTTATCAGGGGTGTAGTAATCATCATTGATGTCATCAGGTATCTCAAAGGCAGTGTTGGTATCAGCCTTCTTTCCACCCTTCTGTTGTTTCTTTTCATTAGCCATTTTCTTCACTTGAGGAATATGAAATTTTGAGGAATATGATGAGGTATGCAAATTGTCTCCAAGAAATGCTGCAAATGATTTAAGTTGATGAGAACCTAGTGATTCGTTAGCAGACATTTTGTATCTGTGAACAAAGTATAGGTGCGAAGAATTTGAAGAGGTCATATGCATTCTGAGAAGATTTTCAAAAATGACTCAAGTTGGGGAAGTTGACCAATACTGTTTTTGTGGAATTTTGCTAAGTGTTCTTGTTGTGGTTTCTAGAGTTGCGCAGATCCGAAAATTCACATAATTGACAAATCTCTTGAGGAATTGAGTAACTTAGTGAAGTTTATCAAGTGTTCTAGACATAGAAGTGTCCATCTCATGAATTTGCTTAGGAATAACACTTTTTGAAGATTTTATGGAGACACCAAGATCTATAGGGGCAGTAAAATTAGATTTTAATTACCCTCATTGAAGAACACAAAGAACACGACGAACTGTAGAGGGTGAAATAAAAGCTCGTTAGTTCAGATCTTCAGCGCATTAACTTGGTGGTTGAAACAGCTATGGTGGCAGTGGAGGAGGGAGATCCATGGCCGACATGAGTATGACGACGACGAGGTCAAGGCAATGAAACTCTTCCTCACCAACGAATATGATTTCTAGCGGCGGCACTAGATTTGGCTTCGAGCAGTGAGAAGTGGAAACGAGAAGAAGAAGTGACTTAGGGGCGGAAGTGGGGTATTTATAGCCCAGGTGAAAATGGTCCGGCCCGAAGTTTTCAGAACAGATTGCCCCTGGCCCTTCCTATGTGCTCGACAGGTGGCACTGACGTATTAAGCGGTGGAGTTAGTGGAGATCGTGGAGATCGTCCTTATCCAATCATGGGTAGTGGGTGCAGTTTGAGCGGTAACAACTAATTTTTTTTGAAATAAATTTTTGAGGACTTTGTTCGCAAATTCATCAGATGACAAGGATTCAGTGAAGATCTTGAACGAGTTTCAAATATAACGCATATGAAGAATTTGAGAACAGACTAGATCGAGCTTAGCATAGAGGGGGGAAACGGGTCCGATCACATTCACTTAGAGGAAAACGCAACATGGAGACTAATAAGTGAATGTCGTTAAGGACTTTGAAAGCTCACAAATAAGTATATAGTCAATAAAGAACACATTTTGACAAGATTGAAGAGTTTGAACTTTTCAAGAATTTGCAGATTTGATGAATTTGCGAAATTCTCAATTTTGAAGAATTTCAAATTGGGTCGGTAGCGTGACCCATCGTATTAGAATGATGATCTCATGCACCGCGTACAATTGTCGTAGGGTCCAGAGAATCAAATTCTTCATTAATTTCTTCACACCAAGAGTGTTATCTTCATTGATTGAAGAAAAACGTTACTTCGTGTGTTGCACATCTAAGTCATCAATTTTGAATAAGTGTTAGGATGTATATCCTTTCACAGCACATTCAAAAATTCTAAGATATTTAGCTCACACCGCAACTTGCAAAATCTCTTTTCATCCAAGGGCTTAGTGAAGATATCTACTAGTTGTCCTTCAGTATTCACGTGGTCGATGACAATGTGGCCCTTGAGTACATGATCGTGAAAAATGATGACGAATCTCGATGTGCTTGGTCTTCGAGTGTTGTACTCTGTTGTATGCAATTTTGATTGCACTCTCATTGTCGCAGTAGGGTGGCACATTATTCATGTTGATGACGTAGTCCTTGAGGGTTTGCTTCATCCACAATAGTTGAGCACAACACGACCCAACATTAATGTACTCAGCTTCAGAAGTGGAAAGTGACACACAGTTTTGCTTCTTTGAGGATGAGTAGACTAAGGATCGTCCGATGAAATGGCAAGTGCCTGATGTTGACTTGCGATCCACATGGTCACCAACATAGTCACAGTCAGAGTATCTAATGAGATGAAGATTTGAGCCCGTGGGGTACCATAATCCAAGCCTTGGTGTGTAAGCTAGATATCGAAGAATATGCTTCACAACCTTATGATGGGATTTCGTTGGTGTTGCTTGGAAACGGGCACACATGCAAACACTAAGCATAATGTCTGGCCTAGATGCACATGGGCACAATAAGGAGCCAATCATAGAGTGATATACCTGCTCATCGAAATCTTTACCATTTTCGTCAGTGCAGAGGTGGCCATTGGTAGGCATGTGAATTTTGACGGAGTTGCATTCATGCATGCTGAATTTCTTCACGACATCCTTGAGGTATTTCTCTAGAAAAATGAAGATGATGTTGAGTCATTGATGAATTTGAAGCCCTAGGAAGAATTTCACCTGCCCCATCATGGACATTTGATATCCTTCACCCATCACGGTGGCAAATTTATCAATGTAACGTTTATCTATACAACCAAAGATGATATACGTCCACATATATTTGGCACACAAATAGTTCATTGTCATAGGATTTTGTGAAAAGAGTTGGGTTTAGTGAACCGGGTTTGTAGTCTTTCTTCATGAGGAATTCTTCAATGTGTCGTACCACGCCCGAGGGGCTTGCTTGAGGCCATAGAGAGCCTTGTTGACCCTGAAGACTTTGTCAGGATGCTTTGGGTCTTCAAAGCCCGGGGGCTAAGCTACATATACTTGTTCCTCAAGCTTACCATTGAGGAATACACTTTTCCTATCCATCTGATACAGTGTGATATTGTGATGGTTAGCATAAGCAAGCAATATTCGAATAGCTTCAAGTCTAGCAAGAGGTGCAAAAGTTTCATCAAAGTCAATTCCTTTAACTTATGTGTAGCGTTGGGCTACAAGTCGTGCCTTGTTCCTCCCTACCGGACCATCTTCGTCTTGCTTGTTTCGGTAGATCGACTTGGTACCGATGACATTGTGCTTGCGAGCATCAGGCTGCTTGACAAGTTCCCACACATTGTTGACCTTGAATTGATGAAGTTCTTCTTGCATGGGTTCATCAACTTTTGAGGGTTCTTTGATAGACACGAAGGAAGAGTGCCCACAAAAGTTAATCAAATGTGAAGCTTTTGAGCGAGTGAGGGGACCTGGCGCATTAATGTCATCGAGGATTTTGTCAATTTCCAGTTCATTTGCAATCCTTGGATGCGCGGGTTGAAGACTTTGATCGGGTTGAGGAATTTCACGTGGAACAATTTCCTCAAGTGCACCAGCCCGACTTTCTTTGTTGTTTGGGATGACTTCTTCAAGAAGTGGTTTCTCTTCACTAGGAATGATATCTTCAGTAGCTTTGAGCTTAATAGCTTCATCACGGGGCATTTGATCTAGCACAGGAGGCATGTGCTCTCTTTGTGAACCATTTGTTCCATCGAACCAGACATCTATAGTTTGAAGTGTTGGAAATATACCCTAGAGGCAATAATAAAGTGTTTGTTATTATATTTCCTTGTTCACGATAATTGTGTGTTATTCATGCTATAATTGTATTAACTGAAAACCGTAATAGATGTGTGAATACATATACCACAACATGTCCCTAGTGAGCCTCTAGTTCGCTAGCTCGTTGATCAATAGATGGTCATGGTTTCCAGATCATGGACATTGGATGTCAATGATAATAGGATCGCATCATTAGGAGAATAATGTGATGGACAAGACCCAATCCTAAGCATAACACAAGATCATATAGTTCGTCTGCTAGAGCTTTTATAATGCGATGTATCATTTACTTCGACCATGAGATTGTGCAACCCCCGTATACCGTAGGTGTGCTTTGGTTGTATCAAACGTCACAATGTAACTGGGTTGGTATGGATTGAGACTGGGATTTGTTACTCTGTGTGACGGTGAGGTATCTCTGGGCCCACTCGGTAATACATCATCCTATTGAGCTCAATGTGACTAACGAGTGAGTCACGGGATCATGTGTTATAGAACAAATAAAGAGACTTGCCGGTAACGAGATTGAATAAGGTTAGGGGATACCGACGATCGAATCTCGAGCAAGTTATATAACGATAGACAAAGGGAATTGCATACGGGATTGATTGAATCCTCGACGTCGTGATTCATCCGATGAGATCATCGTGGAACATGTGGGAGTCAACTTGTATATCTAGATCCTGCTATCGGTTAGTGACCGGAGAGGTGTCTCGGTCATGTCTGCATGATTCCCGAACCCGTAGGGTCTACACACTTACGATTTGATGATGCTAGAGTTGTAATGAGAATAGTATGTGGTTACCGAAAGTTGTTCGGAGTCCCGAATGATATCACGGACGTCACAAAGAGCTCTGGAATGGTCCGGAGGTAAAGATTTATATATAGGAAGTCGATATTTGGTTGCCGAAAATGTTTCGGGTTTCCTTGGTATTGTACCTGGACCACCAGAAGGGTTCCGGGGGTGCATTGGGAGGGGCCACCATCCCCGGAGGGCCACTGGGGCCGAGCCAAGGTGGGAACCAGCCACCTAGGTGGGCTGGTTCGGCTGGCCAAGGCCTGATGGGCATTTGGGCTGGGAACCCTAGGGCAAAAGGTAGCCCACCTCCCAACTTGGGAGGCAAGCCACCTCCACCCTGGCCGCTGCCCCTCCTTGGCCACCGGCCACCCTTGATTGATCTAGGGTGTGGCCGGCCCCTCTCTCCCCTTCCTCCTATAAATACCCAAGGGGTTTCAGGGCTGCACACAAGAGTTCCTCTCTCCCTCGGTGCAGCCCTGCCCTCTCTCTTCCTCCACCTCTGCAGCGCTTGGCGAAGCCCTGACGGAGAACCACATAGATCCACCTCCACCACACCGTCGTGCTGCCAGATCTCTCCATCAACTTCCCCTCCCCCTTGCTGGTTCAAGGTAGAGGAGACGTCACCAGGCTGCACGTGTGTTGAACACGGAGGTGCCGGTGTTCGGCACTTCGGATCCCATCTACCACGATCTGAATCGCTGCGAGTACGACTCCATCACCCGCGTTCATTGTAATGCTTCCGCTTAGTGATCTTCAAAGGTATGAAGATGCTCCACCCCTTGCTCATTGCTAGCATCTCCTAGATTGATCTTGGTGTTTCGTAGGATTTTTTTTTGAATTTCTCCCTCGAGCCCCAACATCAACAACCTTCTTGTGGTAGTTGTTGAAGACTCCGTAGGTGTGTGAATCCTTTCTGTAACCAACCATAAAACGCTCGTGTGCTTTTGGTGCAGACTTTGAACTGTGGTGAGGATCTCTAATCCAACATCTTGCACCTAAGACTTTGAAATAACTTACATTGGGTTTCTTGTCAGTGAGGAGTTCGTATGAAGTCTTCTTAAGGAATTTTTGAAGATATACCATGTTGATGATGTGGCAGGCAGTATTGATTGCCTCAGGTCATAAGCGATGAGACATATGATATTCTTCAAGCATAGTCTGTGCCATCTCAACTAGAGTTCTGTTCTTGCGGTCCACGATGTCATTCTATTGAGGAGTTTAAGGGGCATACAACTCATGAGTAATACCAAGTTCACCAAGAGAGTCATCAAGACCAGTGTTCTTGAACTATGTCCCACTGTCACTCGTGATGTACTTGATATTGACGCCAAACTTCGTTGAGGCCCTTGAGGAAAATCGTTTGAAGACTTTGTGCACTTCAGTTTTGAAAAGGATAATATGCACCGAAGTATAACAAGAATAGGCATCAACGATGATAAGGCCATATAGTGATGCTGCATTGGATAGAGTAACATATTGAGTAGGTCCAAAGAGATCCATGTGAAGAAATTAAAAAGGACAAGTGGTGGTCATGATAGTCTTCAATGGATGCTTTGATCTGGTCATCTTTCCAGACTCACAAGACCCCACAGAGGTGATCCTTGAGGAATTTGACACTTTCGATGCTAATGACATGCTTCTTCTTCGCCAGTGTGTGCAGATTCCTCATGCCTGCATGGCCAAGTCAACGATGCCATAGCCACCCCTATGAGGCTTTTGCAAGTAGACACGTGGCCGGCTGTGGACCTGTAGATAAATGAACAATGTACAAGTCTCCTCTCCTAAAGCCTTCGAAGACTTTGGATTTGTCAGATTCCATGATGACTACGAATGGATATTTTCCAAAGATGACAATCGTATCAAGATCATAAAGCTTTGAGACTGGCATGAGGTTAAACCCAGGGGATTCGACAAGCATGACTTTGTCCATGTGTCGGTCCTTAGAAGTAGCCACCTTACCAAGGCCCAATACCTTGCTTTTACCTTTGTCTGCATAGGTGATATGCTTAAGTGGTGATGGAGACAATGGGATCTTCATCATTAAATTCTTGTCAGCGGTCATGTGGTTTGTACACCCACTGTCAAGAACCTACTCTGTGGTTTTGGGTTTGTCATCTTGCAGATAAACTAGTACTACTTACTGATGCCAACCGTTCTTCCCCTTTGCAACGGCACCAGAAGAATGTTATTAGCACTCTCCGGTAATCGAAACTAGAAGCATGTTGTTGACGGCACACAAGCGCATGGGATCGTAGAAGTTTTCGAGGGTAGAGTATTCAACCCAAATTTTTTGGTACGCCTATAGGAGGTGAGAGCATACTCTCAAGTATTAGCAGCTGAATATGTCAGATTCAACCACACCTGAAAGATTAGTATCTGCAAGCACAGTGGTAACAACAAAGTAATATGATAACAACGGTGTCAGAAACGATCTATTGACGATAGACTATTCCTAACGATTGTATCAATGGCGCCAAGTTGCCTCGTTGACGGAAATTGTCAGTTGCCATCAACGATCAGCGAATCAAGATTGTAGGAGGTAGCAGCAGTGTAACGAGCAATAGTAGCAGCAAGGAAAAGCAGTAGTGACAGCATTAGCAAGTAGCAACAGTAGGAAGCAACAGTAGTAGCAACAGTAGCAGCAGAGCAAGACAAGTAACAACAGTAGCAACAGTAGTAGCAGCACCAGAGCAAGACAAGTAAGAGCAGTAGCAACAGTAGTAGCAGCAGCAGAGCAAAACAAGTAACATCAGTAGTATGACAAACTCGTAGGCAATGGGTCGGTGATTTGTTTGGATGATATTCATCATGCAACAACTATATCACGGAGAGATATGTGGCTAGCTCCCGTTCGTCAATGTGATGTAGGCATGCATTCCGTGCGTCGTCATACGTGCTTAGGGAAAAGAACTTGCATGACATCTATTGTCCATCCCTCCCATGGCAGCGGGGTCCAAAAGGAAACTACGTGATATTAAGGTTCTTCTTTTAATAAAGAACCGGACCAACGCATTAGCACTTGGTGAACACATGAACTCCTCAAACTATGGTCATCACCGGGAGTGGTTCCGGTTATTGTCACTCCGGGGTTGCCGGATCATAACACATAGTAGGTAACTACAACTTGCAAGATCGGATCTAAAACACACATATATTGGTGACAACATAATAATTTTAGATCTGAAATCATGGCACTCGGGCCCTAGTGACAAGCATTAAGCATAGAAAAGTAGTAGCAACATCAATCTCAGAACATAGTGGATACTAGGGATCAATCCCCATCAGAACTAACTCGATTACATGATAGAACTCATCCTACTCATCACCGCCTAACGAGCCTACGAGTAGATTACTCACGAACGACGAAGAGCTTCATGGAATTAGAGAGGGAAGAAGGTTGATGATGACGATGACATTGATTTCCCCTCTCCGGAGCCCAAGATGGACTCTAGATCTGCCCTCCAGATGAAGAACAGGTGGTGAAGGCGCCTCCGTATCGTAAACGCAGCGAAAACTTCTCTTTTTTTTTCTGGGATGAAAGGGATCTTATAGAGATGGAATTGGGGGCGGCAGAGCCGTGTGGGCCCCACAAGCCTGCCCACCGCCACCAGGTGGGTGGTAGCGGAGCCAGGGCTTGTGGCCCACTAGCCCACCCCCTGAGGTGGAACTTGGCGCATATATTTTTCTTATTTTCCAAAACTGCTCCCCGTAAATTTTCAAGACGTTTGGAGAACTTTGATTTCTGCACAAAAATAACACCAAGGCAATTCTGCTGAAAACAACGTCAGCCCACGTTAGTTCGATTCAAATCATGCAAATTAGAGTCCAAAACAAGGGCAAAAGAGGTTGGAGAAGTAGATACAATGGAGACGTATCAACTCCCCCAAGCTTAAAACCTTGCTTGTCCTCAAGCAACTCAGTTGACAAACTGAGAGAGAAAGAAAAACTTTGACAAACTCTGTTTGATCTTGTTGTTGCAACTATGTCTAACTCATAACCAGAATTTCAGCAAGATCACAAGTTAACCGCATAAGCAACTAACACAAAGGTCTCACGGTAAACTAATATCAATGGCATAATCAGTTAGCGAGCAAATAATAATGAGTTTCAAATACCAACACTTCAATCAAAACAAGCATGAAGCAATATGAATAGATGGTATCTCACTAGCTCTTTCTGAGACCGCAAAACATAAAAGCAGAGCACTTTCAAAGATCAACGGCTGGCTGAACATTGTAGTTCATAGCAACGAAGATCCAGTCATAGTCATACTCAATATCAATCAAAAGCAAAGCATAAAAATGAAAGAGGTGCTCTGTATTTGGTGTTTATATAAGAGGAGGATGACTCAACAGGTAAATAAATAGACATGCCCTTCGCAGAGGCAAGCATTGATTTGCAGAGGTGCCAGAGCTCAAGCTTTGAAAACAGAGATAATAATTTTGGGTGGCATGCTTTCATTGTCAACGCAATGACCAAGAGTTCTCAAAATCTTCCATGCTACTCATGCTATAGGCGGTTCCCAAACATAAAAGTAAAGTTTTAACTCCCCAACACCAATCAATCACACTCCACGGCTAGCCGAATCCTCGGGTACCGTCCATACTAACATCAACCCGGGGGAGGGGGGTCTTGTTTTACAGTTATATTTTCGATTTAAGCGTGGAACTGGGCATTCCAATTACCGGCCCCTTTCTCATGAATGACTGTGAATAAACACATGTCGAGGATAACACTCCTAGCATGGAAGATAGCAATAGCCCCCTGTCAGCACATGAGCGGTTCAGGCATGCAAAACAGATTATTTCTTGAAGGTTTAGAGAATGGCACATGCAAATTTACTTGGAACGGCAGGTAAATACCGCAAATAGGTAGGTATGGTGGACTCTCATGGAAAAACTTTTGGGTTTGTGGGACTGGATGCACAAGCAGCATTCCTCTTAGTACAAGTGAAGGCTAGCAAAAGACTGGGAAGCGACCAACTAGAGAGCGACAACAGTCATCAAGATGCAATGAGTTTGACTAACATTAAATGCAAGCATGAACATGATATAAATCACCGTGAACACGAACATCATAGAGGCTATGTTGATTTTGTTTCAACTACATGCATGAACATGCGCCAAGTCAAGCCACTTGAAACATTCAAAGGACAATACCATCCTATCATACTACATCATAGCCATCTCAAAATCTATGTTGGCATTCAAAACAAACCATTATAAGCTCTCAGCTAAATAAGCATGGCATCGGAATCTATGATCTCTAAGTTGTCATTGCAAACATGGTTCTCTCACAACAAAGCTAAATCTGGGTCGACAAGCTAGTCATATTTACAAAAACAAAATAGATAGAGTTCATACCAGCTTTTCAGTCTGAGTCACTTCATCATATATCATCATTGTTGCCTTTCATTTGCATTATCGAACGATGTGAACGATAATAAGCGCATTGGACTAAGCTGAATCTGCAGGCAAACACAAAGGAGAAGCTAAAGTAATATGTCTCTCTGAAAGCTAAACAGGTAAGCATGCAAGAACCAATAAACATTGTAACTAATATCTTCTACCTTGACACAAAGAAAAAGAAAACTATTTACACGGGAAAGCTCCCAACAAGCAAAAGAAGAAAGAAAAATCTTTTTGGGTTTTCTCAAAAGGACACAAAACAAGAAAACAAGAAAACGAAAATAAACTAGCATGGATAATACAGTGGTAAAGTTTGAACACCAGCTAACAAAGTGAAAGCATAAGCATGAATGTAAAGTCGGTGAGAACACGTACTCCCCCAAGCTTAGGCTTTTGGCCTAGCTTGATCTACTCCCGTGGACGATCCTGGCGAAACCCAAAGTCATAATGGGTGTTAAACGGGAGTGCTGCAGCCACTGCCTGAATAGCTGCCTCACGAAGTCGAGCAGCCGTCGCCTCCCTCTCATACTCCTCTGCCTCTCCTATGGTTATGTAGTATCTTCGTTTAACCTGAAAGTCAAAGAAAGCAGGAGCAGGAAGGGTAATATGGAAAACATGCTGCCGGTTAAATATCAAGCGGTATAGGAGGGATCCATGATCTCTCTCAAGGAACTGGTAGCGTGTTAGAGCGACACGATCAAGGTAGGCTGTATGGAGAGGAGGGTCTTCTGGACGGATGGATACCCCAAGAAAATTTGCTAAGCGTGTAGCATAAACTCCAACAAAGAAATCCCCCTCACTAGCATTTTTATTCAGCCTCCTTGCTATTATAGCTCCCATATTGAAGCTCCTGTCACGTGTTACTGCGCTCTGAAGGATACTAAGGTTGGAAGCGCATAGGTGACAATGTGCACCCTTGCCGTTAATGCACCTACCTATGAAGAGGGAAAGGTAGTGCAAGGCAGGGAAATGGATGGTTCCTATGGTGGCTTGCGTGATATCTTTGGTTTCTCCAACAGTTATACTAGAGACAAAGTCTCTGACCGAAGACTTAGGAGGATCATTAACACTACCCCCATCGGGTATCTTGCAAATCCTATTGAAATCCTCCAGATCCACGGTATATGATTTATCGTATAGATCAAACAGTCACTACAAGAAAAACATTCAATTATGACCCCAAAAAATGACGATGGTTTAATTGGTCATAGATCCATGACCAAATTTCACAGATTAATCATGGAAAGTCTAAGAGAGTCCAAAACACATAACGTTATGACCTTCTGTTTCCATAAGGTCATGATCCTATTACACAAAATGGTCAATAAGATGTGTCAAAGTGCTTATGCTCATATTTCGGTGCTAGCATGACCAAATATAACGTCGTAATCATATGACTAGAGGTGACTGGACGACACCTCATCAATTCTGTCTATGTGTCATGTATAGAGAGTGGGACTTTGTTTTTACATATATGGATGGCGTAAATAATATTAATTAAATACCAATAAATTAAAATTATTCATTTTAATATCCTAAATATTTTAAAAGTACAATATAATTACAACAATGAAATATATGAGCACATGATAATATGGAAGGTATTATAGGGTACCTTAACTTGGTGTTTCAAACAATAAAAACTTAAACATATACTCATGCCTCATTTTTAACATCGTTGTTGTAAAATTTTAGATAAGTAGTGTGGAGAAGGTGTAAAAGTTCTCTGATCGAAGAGTACAATGATGGTTTCTTCTTGGTTAAGCCAAACTACCATCAATGACGAGCCCTTTGTGTTGGTTTTACATATTATCGTTAATTGGCAATAATGTATTCCGTTCAACTTGTGGTGATGGAAAACAATGTGGGTGAATTTTTTAGAAATGCCAAATCATATAATAATTAAATTAAAAGTGTTACCACCCACAACACTCAATAAAAATACATCTTTCTTTTGAGGGAAATAATAAATACAACTTTTTTCGCAATAAAAAATACAGCTAGAGACAACAATATGGGTCCATATCCCCTAAATCCAATATCTACCCGGACTTGAGCAAGCCTAATTAGCGAACAAGGTAAAAAAATCCCTTCCACCACAAACCAGACCCTAACCCTAGCTCCAGCCCCGTCCACCCTCGTCTCCCGTGACCCTCCTGCCTCTCCCGCCGCCAGCCTCCATCCTTCCCTTCCCCTCTCGAGATCTTCGGTGCTCCTCCATGGCAGGCACCTGTGCTCCCCTCTCCACCTCTCCCATCAGCCTCCATCCCTTCGAGCCACAATCCCCTATGCCCCCGTTCATTATGGCAGGCTCCAAGCCCCAAGCCCCGGCGACGCCGGCTCCATGCCCTGGCCTCGCCCCAGATCCGTGACCCCGGCGGGCAGATCGCGACCATGGGAACCCGCGGGCTCGCGCTGGCGCTGCTGCTGCAAACCCTCCTCTCGGCGGCGTCCGAGGCAGAGGGCCTGGTGCGGATCGCGCTCAAGAAGCGCCCCATCGACCGGAACAGCCGCGCCGCCATGGGCCTCTCCCGTAGCGAGGAGCAGCCCCTCCTCACGGGCGTCAACACCCTCTACTCCGAGGAAGGGGGCGACATCTTGTCCCTCAAGAACGTTTGTTTTCAGGATTATTAGGATTATTATGGTTGTCCTTGGCTTGGGGCCTGCACACCCACCTCTGTAATTTGTGCACTTCACATGCATTTTTTCCCATCACCCACCAACCGTAACATGCTAGTTGTTTCAACTGCAGTCATTCTCATACTTGATTTGAAATCTGCATAGTTCCAGGTAGTGTCTTAGTTTCTCCTATGTGTCATAGCTTATCCCATGTGTCATAGTTCCAGGTAGTCTCTTAGCTTATCCAGGTAGTGCCTAGTTCTCAGTACTATTTAGAAATTCCTGTCTGTTAATCCAAATTTGTAGAGTTAGGTGTTGAGGTTGCTTCCTAAAATATTTTCTCTAGAAGTCAGATGTGTACTGATGAAATTGTAGTTCAAGTTAGGTGCCATATCCTTGGAAAGGATGCTGCAAAATAACTGATGTTGATGTAGTGCCTATTGTTGTAGTCAGACATAGTGATGGAAATGATAATGTGCAATCCTTTCTATATCCTTTTTATGTTTCGGCAGAGTCATATACTGATGAATTCATCTCTCTATTTGTTAGCCGTTCTCTTGTGACAATGTTGTTTTTGTCTATTATGTCAACAGGAAAGCTTGCTTCCATTAAGTACGGCACTGGTTCAATTGTTGCTGGATATTTCAGCGAGGATAGCGTTAAAGTGGGTGATCTAGTTGTGAAAGATCAGGTTTGTGTCTCTTCATATTTCTGAGTTGATTTGTAGATTATCTCTGATTTTTTGCGTCACGTTAGTTATTTTTATATCTCAGCCGCCTCATGCATACATGCTTTTCTATTTTCTGTTTTGTTTATTTCCTATTCTCATGGTAGACGTCTAGTGCTTTTTTAGAAACTGTTGTCAGCTTTTGCCTTTGGGAGAATACTGCAGTTTGGAAATGAAACTCTTCTATGATTAACTAGATTTGTTGGATAATGACTGAACCAGATGATGAGGGTTGACTGTGCATATGTATGCTTGCAAAATGATTCTTCGATTTGTTGGATATGAAACTCTTCTATGATTAAATAGATTTGTTGGATATTACGAATGATACAAACGGAACCCTCTGCATATGTATGCTTTTAAAATGATTCTTCGATTTAGCAATATTGAAGCACATTTGTAAAGTTCCAATGAATGTAAGAGAATTAATGATACAATGATACCAAGTGCTTATCCTTTTTTCATTGTTATTTCAAACCTGTCCAGGACACATGGATATAAGGATTAATTGTGATTCGGAGAATGGAATGGCAAAGCTGAGTACAACTACTCTAGTTCAAGGTGTTCCTACGCACGGACAAGTAGGAGAAGAGGATGAACAGGTGTGATCATAAATTACTTGATTTGCATTACTCGTTCACAATACGATCTTGTTTAGATACACATCTCTCATTGTTAAAAATCTATTATATTATTAAAACGATAGAAAACGTACGACTTATATGTAACAACGGAAAACGTACGACTTAGATGTAACAACAGAAAAATAGTTAAAAAGAACGGCTATGATTTGCATAATATAAGTACGCATAAGCATGTTTCCTTATCCCATACGATTTGTAATGGTAAAAAAGAATCGCTAGGTGAATCAGTTGGACTAGCATTACACGATGAATTCATATGCAAGAGCCAAGCTGGAGTCCGACGGACCCAACACATATAAGTGTCTTTCTTTACTGCATCATAATTGTGTTCTACATGAACTCGCCATTTAAGCACTAATGATAGGTATTGCCTCCAGCAGAATTTTATATTTGTGGGCCAAGAGAAAAACATACATGTACTTTTTTGGCTCCAGTACGTTACATGCTAATAAAAGGAACTAGCCTTCTCAAAGAAAATTCAAATGAACTAGCCTTGAACTCTATTTTTCGGATGCGAGCACATGCTAATCTTCATGAAAGAGCTAACTCGATACATATGCTAATTATACTTGATAGTCTCATGAAACATCAGTAAAAAACAGCGACCAACTTTTTTTTATGTAGCACTTATTAATTTGTTCATACCTGCCAAATAAATATTGTATGGAGGAGCGAAAAGGATTCATGCATGCACACTAATTACTATTGATGACATCATACTGGCAGAAACTGTAGGAGGACCAAGTTTTTTTGCTCATTAGCCACAAGCATAGGGTCTAATTGGCGCATAATTTAGTGACTAGGAGGATGAAGTGGAAGGAGAATATCAGAAGAAGAAAAATATAATTGTGCAATTGAAAATAATAATAGATGGAGAAATTTGAAATATTGGTAAATATTATAAAAGCATATAAATAGGCTTTTTTGCGGCAACACATAGGTGTTTAATACTATACAATAATTAAAGCTACACGACGGAGTGAAAACTTGTTGAACAAAAAAAATGCAAGAACAGATCCATCACGTATTTTCTCATGACGTCTTTTTGACATATATTCATTGTTGGCATGAAGTTTCTACCTAAGAAACTACAGGAACGTCCTTCATGTAAATTTAGTTGGCCACAATGGCTCATAAATTTATTCTGTACTACATATATAGGCCAGTTAATCTTAATTTAGTGCAAGCTACTATTTTCTATAGATTGAGTGATGATGAGTCACCCAAAAGGTGTTTGCATTCATGCAGTAACTTTCTAACCGATACCTACATTATACTGTATCTTTTGATTTTGAATGTGTGCACATGAATTTTAGATGGAAATTTATCGGCCTGGGCTGGGAAGATAATGGAGACTGTTACACATGTTCCTTCGTTCCTCCGGAGCAATAAAGAAGATATGGCAGCTGGGGCTTCAATTGTATCACCCACACTTAGTATACACACATGTAGGACCAGATAACTATAAGTCATTGTAACATGTTTGACTCAGATGAAGCTTCGTTGCACCTTTCATTCTCTTTATGTGCTCATTTTAGTAATAGTTACTAGGTTCTAGGGCTGGAGTTGTAACTGGATGAAGCTACATTTTAACTGGATTTGTAGTGGAGTTGAAGGCCGAACTATTTTATGTGGTGCACGTTTGTAAAGTTTCTGCAATGATGCTTATTGCTTAAATGACCGGGACTATTTAACATAATGTTTTTTCGTCGTAATTATCTACGATGCTAGTGTATGAAAACTGTGCAAAAATAAGGCCTGGTCCTAGATAAAAATAGTAATGGGCTGAAATATCAAATATTGATCTGAATTGTTGGGCCTCGCCCATTTAGGTGTCTGATTTGGGTTGGGTGGCCTATTTAGGTGTCTGATTTGGATTGGGCTAGTAAAATTGTGACCTTATTTTTCAGTCATTGGTGATCTGCCACATCATCAGCTTAGCCACGTGGCTGATGCCATGTCAGCTCCTACGTGGTTCTAGTACACATGTAATGACCAAAAAAATTGGTCAAAGATTTTATGACCTAAGTTTTTTGGTCAAAGAATACTTGACCAAAATACTGAAAAGGTCATGGTTGTTCGTTCTTGACGGCCAATTGTTGACCCTGTGAATTTGGTCAAAAAAGGTCGTAACGTGATACCAATGACGATTCTTTGACCAAAATGGTGGGTCATTATCGATCATATTTCTTGTAGTGAGTATGGATGAGTCACGGCCAACTGAGAATTTAAATCTACGCATGAAAGAGGAAGTGAGCAAAGCATACTGTTCACATTTATCTGAGAGGAATTCTTCTAACCCGGCATTGCGGACAAGTGTATCAAACTCATCCTTGAAACCTGCTTCGATCATGAACTCATCGGAAGGCCATTCACATGGTTGCACCGGTGCGTCCCTTAGTTGAAAAGGTTCGGGCTCCCGAAAAGAGAGATGAGGGCCCTTCTTACTTGAGGAACCACCATGAAACTTCCTCTTGAACATAATTTCCTTATACTGAAATTTTTGAAGTTCAAGAGAAAAGTGAATAAAGACCCACCACACCTTGTAGCAACTACTCCTACTAGTGCCTAGAGATCGTATCATGCGCTAAAACTACTTGGGCCAACTAAAATCAACATTTCTAGCTCAAGAACGGGTAGCAAGAATACGCGAAGGATAAAGCACTAGAGAAAAAACTAATTGGACCAATGAAGGAGTCACTTACGAAGGAGTAGTTTCCCGAAAACGGTTCGGAGAATGGTGCTTTGAGCAAGGAGATCGAAAATCACAGCCAAATGAGCAAGAACACGGGTTTGAGCTGCGAAACAATTTTTTTTGGAGGTGGAAGAAGAGACTGAGAGCTGGAATGAGTGGAGGGGGTGCCTGTGGGCCCCACAAGCTTGCACCCACCAACAGGGGGATAGGTGGCGGTGGCAGGGCTTGTGGCCCACTGGTCAGGCCCCCAGGCCAGCTCTCAGGCCCAGAAATTTTCAAAAATTCCAGAAAAAATCATACTAAATTTTTAGGACCATCGGAGAACTTTTATTTTCGAGGTATTTTTGTCCGGGACGCTAAAACAGAAAATAGGAAAAACTAAACTAATTCTATCATTTTTCTTCTAAGCAAAAGAAAGTTAAAGCTCAAAGCAGAGGTATGTGACTCTTTGATTCATCCGTTGCATGGTCATCGAAAGAAATCCGTCAATGGGATTGATCAAGTCCTTATGACAAAACCTTCTCAAATCGCAAGCGAGAACGGAGAATTTTCTAATAGCCACTAATTCACCTCAATGGGGATATGTATCTCCCCAACAATCAAATCATACTTCATCATGACACGAGGAATAGGGCATTCAAAGCTCCCAATGAGAATCAATGAAGTCTTTTCGATAGCATTGATGCAATGTACTGCATATCGTTTCTTCGGAAAGCGCACGGTGTGATCATTACCGTTGACGTGGAAAGTGACATTGCCTTTGTTGCAATCTATAACAACCCCTGTTGTGTTTAAAAAGGGTCTTCCGAGGATGACAGCCATGGCATCGTCCTCAGGAATATCCAAGATAACAAAGTCTGTTAAGATAGTGGTGTTAGCAACCACAACAGGCACATCCTCGCAAATGCCGATAGGGCAAGCAGTTGATTTGTCGGCCATTTGCAGAGAAATTTCAGTGGGTGTCAACTTATCCAATTCAAGTCTACGATAAAGAGAGAGCGGCATAACACTAACACCGGCTTCAAGGTCACATAAGGCGGTTCTTACGTAGTTTCCTTTAATAGAGCAAGGTATAGTGGGCACTCCGGGGTCACCAAGTTTCTTAGGAGTTCCACCTTTGAAAGTGTAATTGGCAAGCATGGTGGAGATCTCAAGATCTGGTATCTTCCGTTTATTAGTCATGATATCTTTCATGTACTTGTCATACGGAGACATCTTGAGCATATCAGTTAACCGCATCTGCAGAAAGACGGGTCTTATCATCTCAATGAAGCGCTCAAAATCCTCATCATCCTTTTTCTTTGATGGCTTAGGAGGAAAGGGTATAGGTCTCTGAACCCATGGCTCCCTTTCTTTAGCATGCTTCCTGGGAGTTAAGTCATTCTTTTCGTACTTCTTAGGTTGTGGATTATCAGGATTAACCGTAGGTTCAATCTGCACATCCTCATCGTTGCTAGGTTGAGCATTATTATGAACATCACTGTCCATATTGTCACCAGGTTCATGTTCATCACCAGATTGTGTTTCTGCATCAGACGCAAAAATATCATTAGGTTCTTCAGGTGTGACAGTATTTGGTGAACTGGCATGTAGGTTTCTATCATCCTTCTTCTTCTCCTTAGGATGACTAGGTGTATCAGCATTGATTCCTTGATAATCTTGATCAATTCTCTTAGGATGACCTTCAGGATACAAAGGTTCCTGAGTTATTTTGCCTCCTCTAGTAATGACTCTGACAGAGTTGTCATTTAATTCATTGAGCAGGTCATTCTGAGCTTTAAGTACTTGTTCTACCTGAGAAGTAATCATAGAGGCATGTTTACTCAGAAGCTTCAGATCGTTGACATTTCTGTCCACACAAGCACTTAAATGGCTAAGCATACGAGTACTTTGTTCCAAATGTCTGCTAACATAATCATTGAAACTCTGTTGTTTGGCAACAAAGTTGTCAAATTCATCAAAGCATAGGCTAGCAGGTTTATTAAAAGGAATATCACTCTCATCAAATCTACGCAGAGAATTTACTTCCAGTACGTGTATCGGGTTATCGAGACCATGGATCTCTTTGATAGGTGGTAGATTTTTGACATCTTCAGATCTAATGCCTTTCTCTTGCATAGATTTCTTGGCTTCTTGCATATCTTCGGGACTGAGGAATAGAATACCTCTTTTCTTAGGAGTTGGCTTAGGAGGTGGTTCGAGAATAGTCCAAGCATTATCATTGATCTAGATGTTATTCAGTAGAGTCTCAGCTTGTTCTACAGTTCGTTCCCTATAAACACAACAGACACAACTATCTAGGTGGTCTCTAGAGGCATCGGTAAGTCCGTTATACAGGATATCAAGTATCTCGTTCTTCTTAAGAGGGTGATCAGGCAAAACATTTTGTAGCTGGACGAGCCTCCCCCAAGCTTGTGGAAGACTCTCTTCTTGGAGTTGAGCAAAGTTGTATATTTCCTACAAGGCAGCTTGCTTCTTATGGGCAGGGAAATATTTCTCATAGAAGTAATAGACCATCTCCTGGGGACTACGCACACATCCAGGAGCAAGAGAGGTGAACCAGGCTTTAGCATCATCCTTTAGAGAGAAAGGAAACAGCTTAAGGATATAGTAGTGGCGGATCTTCTCCTCATTACTGAAAAGGATGGCTATATCGTGTAGTTTGGCAAGATGGGCTATGACCGTCTCAGACTCATAACCGTGAAAAGGATCAGATTCGACTAGAGAGATTATCTCAGGATCGACAGAGAATTCATAATCCTTATCGGTGATAAAGATAGGTGAAGTGACAAACTTCGGGTCATATTTCATCCTAGCTTCCCGAGAGTTTTCCTTCCACTTGAGAAGTAATTTCTCAGCGTCATAGGCGTCCTTACACGCAAGAAAATCCTCAGCTATCTCTCCCTCCATAACGTAACCCTCAGGTATATCAGGCAATTCATATCTAGGATAGCTAGATCTAGCAGGAGCAAAAGCAGGTTCTATCTCAATAGTATCGGCAGTTTCAGAAGCATCACGAGCATTGGCAGTAACTCTAGCAATATGAGCATCAAGGAACACTCCTAGTGGAACATCAGGAAAAGGAGTATCTCTAGCAGTATCAAGCATAGCATCTCTAGAAGTACCAAGCATAGCATCATCAGGCAAAATAGTATCTCTAGCATCATCAGGCAAAGCAGTATCAAGCATAGCATCTCTAGCAGTATGAGACATAGTATCAGACATAGTATCAGGCATAGTATCAAGCATAGCATCTCTACAGTAGCATCATAAGCATCATCAAGCACATGCGACATATTAAGATTTCTAGCAGGAGGTGATGTCGCAAACTTACTCATAACTGAAGGTGAATCAAGTGCAGAGCTAGATGGAAATTCCTTACCTCCCGTCGTAGTTGAGGGCAAAACTTCGGTCTTCGGATCCTTCAAATTCTTCATAGTGATCAGCAAATATAAATCCCAAGTAACTCAGAGAATATAGCAATATATCCCTGGCAACGGTGCCAGAAAAATGCTTGATGCCAACTGTTCTTCCCCTTTGCAACAGCACCATAAGAATGTTGTTAGCACTCTCCGGTAATCGAAACTAGAAGAATGTTGTTGACGGCCTACAAGCACATGGGATCGTAGTAGTTTTCGAGGGTAGAGTATTCAACCCAAATTTGTTGGTACGCCTATAAGAGGTGAGAGGATACTCTCAAGTATTAGCAGCTGAATATGTCAGATTCAACCACACCTGAAAGATTAGTATCTGCAAGCACAGTGGTAACAGCAAAGTAATATGATACACGGTGTCAGAAACGATCTGTTGACGGCAGACTATTCCTAACGGTTGTATCAATGGCGCCAAGTTGCCTCATTGAAGGAAATTGTCAGTTCCCGTCAACGATCAGTGAATCAAGATTGTAGCAGGTAGCAGCAGTGTAACGAGCAATAGCAGCGGCAAGGAAAAGCAGTAGTGACAGCAGTAGAAAGTAGCAACAGTAGCAAGCGACAATAGTAGCAACAGTAGCAGCAGAGCAAGACAAGTAACAATAGTAGCAACAGTAGTAGCAGCAGCAGAGCAAAACAAGTAACATCAGTAGTAGGACAAACTCGTAGGCAATGGGTCGATGATTTGTTTGGACGATATTCATCATGCAACAGCTATAACACGGAGAGATATGTGGCTAGCTCCCGTTCGTCAATGTGATGTAGGCATGCATTCCGTGCGTCGTCATACGTGCTTAGGGAAAAGAACTTGCATGACATCTATTGTCCATCCCTCCCGTCGCAGCGGGGTCCAAAAGGAAACTACGGGATATTAAGGTTCTTCTTTTAATAAAGAACCGGACCAACGCATTAGCACTTGGTGAACACATGAACTCCTCAAACTATGGTCATCACCGGGAGTGGTTCCGGTTATTGTCACTCCGGGGTTGCCGGATCATAACACATAGTAGGTAACTACAACTTGCAAGATCGGATCTAAAACACACATATATTGGTGACAACATAATAATTTCAGATCTGAAATCATGGCACTCGGGCCCCAGTGACAAGCATTAAGCATGGCAAAGTAGTAGCAACATCAATCTCAGAACATAGTGGTACTAGGGATCAATCCCCATCAAAACTAACTCGATCACATGATAGAACTCATCCTACTCATCACCGCCCAGTGAATAGATTACTCACGAACGATGAAGAGCTTCATGGAATTAGAGAGGGAAGAAGGTTGATGATGACGATGGCATAGATTTCCCCTCTCCGGAGCCCAAGACGGACTCTAGATCTGCCCTCGAGATGAAGAACAGGTGGTGGCGGCGCCTCCGTATCGTAAACTCAGCGAAAACTTCTCTTTTTTTGTGGGACGAAAGTGATCTTATAGAGGTGGAATTGGGGGCGGCAGAACCGTGTGGGCCCCACAAGCCTGCCCACCGCCACCAGGGGGTGGTGGCGGAGCCAGGGCTTGTGGCCCACTGGCCCACCCCCTGAGGTGGAACATGGCGCAGATATTTTTCTTATTTTCCAAAACTGCTCCCCGAAAATTTTTAGGACATTTGGAGAACGTTGATTTCTGCACAAAAATAACACCAAGGCAATTCTGCTAAAAACAGCGTCAGTCCAGGTTAGTTCCATTCAAATCATGCAAATTAGAGTCCAAAACAAGGGCAACAGAGTTTGGAAAAGTAGACACGATAGAAATGTATCACTTACCATCTCATATACTTAAGTGTGAAGAATATGATATCAAATTCATCAGACTTGAATTTCATCACATATAGTAGAATTAAGACATAATGAGGACGTGTGAAATGATAAACATTTCATCATGATTAGCTTGCGTCCTTTCAAGCATTTCCTCGGGTCTCCAGCAAATTCTTCAGATGATGATATTCATCTGGAGACTTGACCTATAGAAGTGATTAGTTCAATTTCTTCACCACCCACATCTGAAGGGGTGGCAAAGTGTTCATCATCCTGCAAGGACCATAAGAGAATTGAAGCATTGAAGGTAATGCACTTAGTTTCACAGAAAGGGGGTTAGAGTACTCAAATGAATATGCAGAGAAGTTCTTTGAGGGCATATGAATATAGTGATTTCAGGAATAGTGCACATATTCATGTCCCTTGTAGTTTCCCTTCATATCAGAAGCATTAGTGCGAGTACAAGTAGAGTTTTGACCATATGAGGAATTTGATCCTCGTGAAGACTTTGGTACACTTGAGGAATTAGATTTGGAGTTCGTGTTCTTCATTGGTGGTGTCATGAGAACATTCACTTGAAGATTTTGCAAGATGCTTTTGGGAACCCAGATTTTCCTCAAGGGTGGTCCATTCCTGCAGTTAGTTACAATATATCTAACAAATAATTCATCATTCTGTTTGAACAGTTTATAATTAGAGTCAAGTGACTCATCATAGGAATATGAAGTTTCACATGCAAAGACTGATAGTGTAGATGGAACAACAAGAGGTCCTTTTCCACCAACCCATGAGGTTTTGGGATACTGCTCAGGTTTCAAGTATGATTCATCAACATTCAAGTTCTTCTCAAATGCAATACCCTCTTTCCTAGGGTTTGTGTTCAGAATCTGCTTTTTGAGCACGTTGCGAAGGGTTTGATGCCCTTTGAGGCTTTTGCAAATGTCTGTCACATACAATTTCTTCAACCCTGCATTTTTGTCAGTGACGTTCGTGGTTTCCTCAAGTGAGGAATTCGAAACCACAAATACAGTTAAAGAATATGTAGCAATAGAAGCATTTGTACTTTCAGGTGAAGAATGAGTAGATTTGCGTTCAATGCATTTCAAGCATGGTGGAATGAATTCTTCCTGAGCGGCACTGTCTGTTGAGCAAGCAAATAATCATTTCCACTTTGAAGATCATCATGAGATGCCCTTAGTTTCTCAAGATCTTGCTTTCTTTGAAAAAATTCATAAGAAAGCTTCTGATGATCAGCCAACAGGATGACATGACGATCGTGAAGACTAACAAACTTAGACTAAAGACTTTTGACATCATTAGTCAAGATTTGAGTCCGATTCATTTCCTCATTCAACAGGTCATCGCTTTTGTCTAGCAGTTTATGAAGCTTTTCAAAAGAAGTTTGTTGCTTAGTGGTAATATTAGCAAGCTTGTAGTAACTAGGTTTTTGATAGTTATGAGGTTCACAATCACTAGAGTAAGAAGAGGAAGAGTGGATGCGTACCTTGGAACCTTTTGCCATGAAGCAATAGGTGGGAGCAAAGTCGTCATCATAGTCATCAGTATTGTTGACGTTGCCATTTTCTTCGAGGTTGAAGATGAACTTACTAACAAATAGCAAGAGCTAAGCTTGCCTCACTAGAATCCGACTCCTCTTCAGAACATTCCTCTTCATCACATTCTTCAGATTCTTCCTTAGAATCCATTTCCTTGCCAATAAGAGACCGAGCCTTTCAGATGCTATTCTTCTTGTGCGCTGAGGACATTCAGGATGACGACTCTGAAGACTTCTTCTTTTCTTGGATTCATCTGAACTGTCGTCCTTGTATTTCTTCTTCTTTGATTCCTTCACCCAGCAAGGACAATCAGCAACGTAGTGACTATATTTCTTGCATTTATGGAAAGTTCTCTTCTTGTAGTCCTGAGATGAAGATTCTGATTTCCTCATATCTCTTCTTGAAGACTTACTAATGACCCACAAGTATAGGGGATCAATCGTAGTCCTTTCGATAAGTAAGAGTGTCGAACCTAACGAGGAGCAGAAGGATCTGACAAATATTTTTCAGCAAGGTAAAATCTGCAGGCACTGAAATTGTCGGTAACAAGTGATTGTTTGGTGAGATGATTCGTAGCAAGCAACAAGTAACAAAAGTAGTAACGGTGCAGCAAAGTGGCCCAATCCCTTTTGTAGCAAGGGACAAGCTTGAACAAAGTCTTATAGGAGGAAAAACGCTCCTAAGGACACACGGGAATTTCTATCATGCTAGTTTCATCATGTTCATATGATTCGCGTTCATTACTTTGATAGTTTGATATGTGGGTGGACCGGCGCTTGGGTACTGCCCTTACTTGGACAAGCATCCCACTTATTATTAACCCCTCTCGCAAGCATCCGCAACTACGAAAGAAGAATTAAGACAAAGTCTAACCATAACATTAAACTAGTGGATCCAAATCAGCCCCTTACGAAGCAACGCATAACTAGGGTTTAAGCTTCTGTCACTCTAGCAACCCATCATCTAATTACTACTTCCCAATGCCTTCCTCTAGGCCCAAATAATGGTGAAGTATTATGTAGTGGACGTTCACATAACACCACTAGAGGAAAAACAACATACAACATATCAAATTACCGAACGAATACCAAATTCACATGACTACTATTAGCATGACTTATCCCATGTCCTTAGGAACAAAAGTAACTACTCACAAAGCATAATCATATTCATGAGCAGAGAGGTAATGTGTAGCATCAAGGATCTGAACATAAACTGTTCCACTAAGTAATCCAACTAGCATCAACTACAAAGAGTAATCAACACTACTAGCAACCTTACAAGTACCAATCGGAGTCACGAGACGGAGATTGGTTACAAGTGATGAACTAGGGTTTGGAGATGAGATGGTGCTGATGAAGATGTTGATGGTGACGAGTCCCCTCCGATGAGAGGAGTGTTGGTGATGAAGATGGCGACGTTTTCCCCCTACGGGAGGGAAGTTTCCCCGGCACGATCGTCCTGCCGGAGCTCTAGATTGGTTCTGCTCAAGTTCCGCCTCGTGGCGGTGGCGAAACGACGAAAAAGCTCCTCCTTGATTTTTTTTCCTGGACGAAACCCTCCATATAGCAAAAGAGGGGGGCCAGTGGGCCAGTGGGCTGCCCACAAGCCCTCATGGCGCGGCCTGGGGGGGTGGCCGCGCCGTGCAGGCTTGTGGGCACCCCCTGGTACCCCTCTAGCACTTCTTTGGCCTAGTATTTTTGATAAATCGGGAAAGAAACCCCTCGTTGATTTTTACGGCATTTGGAGTTGCGCAGAATAGGTATCTCAACTTTGCTCCACTTTCAGGCCAGAATTCCAGTTGCCGGCATTCTCCCGCTTCATGTAAACCTTGCAAAATAAGAGATAAAATGCATAAGAATAGTACCGTGAAGTGAAATAACAGCCAAAGAAGCGATAAATATCAACATGAAAACATGATGCAAAATGGACGTATCACTTACCGAACTAGCATCATCTTGAGAACTTCTGGAATTTCCTCATGAGCATAGCAAGTTCCTGACCAAGTTCTTCATGATTACCAAGGCCGCAATCAGAGTTTTCTTCTTCAGATGAGGAAACAACCTTTACCTTCAGCACACGAGATCTTCCATAGCATGATCCATAGAGGTCTGTTTTCTCAACTTGTTGGCATTTGTGAGTATTGAGTCTCTCGAGAATATCAGCAGTATCTAGTGCCTTGTAGTCTCTTCATTCTTCAGTCATCGGAACCAGTGTATCAAATGAAGAATCAAGAGATCTTAGCAGTTTCTTCACCACCTCATGGTTAGTAATGTCTATGGCTCCAAGAGCCTGTAGCTCATTCGAGATATCAGTGAGGCGATCGAAGGTTTGCCGGTAGCTTTCATTATCGAGTCTTTTGAAGCGGTTGAAAAGATTGCGAAGAACATCAACTTGAGAGTCACGTTGAGTATACACTCCTTCATTGACCTTGGACAACATTTCCCACATCTTCTTTTTACAGCCCAAAGCAGTCACTCTCGCATACTAACCTCTTCTCAGATGGTCATAGACGATATTCTTCGCTTGAGAGTCGAGTTGCTTGAATCTCTTCACATCAGTGTTGGAAATATGCCCTAGAGGCAATGATAAAGTGGTTATTATTATATTTCCTAGTTCATAATAATTGACTATTATTCATGCAATAATTGTATTAAGCGAAAACCGTAATACATGTGTGAATATATAGATCACAATGTGTCCCTAGAGAGCCTCTAGTTGGCTAGCTCGTTGATCAATAGATGATCATGGTTTCCTGATCATGGACATTGGATGTCATTGATAACGGGATCACATCATTGGGGTATGATGTGATGGACAAGACCCAATCCTAAGCATAGCACTAGATCCTATTGTTCATCTGCTAAAGCTTTTCTAATGTCAAGTATCATCTCGTAAGACCATGAGATTGTGCAACTCCTTGATACCGTAGGAGTGCTTTGGGTGTATCAAATGTCATAATGTAACTGGGTGATTATAAAGGTGCACTACAGGTGTCTCCGAAAGTGATTGTTGAGTTGTACGAATCGAGATTGGGATTTCTCACTCCGTGTGACGGACAGGTATCTTTGGGACCACTCGGCAATACATCATCATACTGAGCTCAATGTGACTAAGGAGTTAGCCATGGGATGATGTGTTACAGAACGAGTAAAGAGACTTGCCGGTAAAGAGATTGAACAAGGTATAGGGATACCGACGATCGAATCTCGGGCAAGTATCATACCGATAGACAAAGGGAATTGTATACGGGATTGATTGAATCCCCGACATCGTGGTTCATCCGACGACATCATCGTGGAACATGCGATAACCAACATGGATATCTAGACCCCGCTGTTGGTTATTGACCGAAGAGATCTCTCGGTCATGTCTGCATGTTTCCTGAACCCGTAGGGTCTACACACTTAAGGTTCGGTGATGCTTGGGTTATATCGGAATAGTATACATGGTTACCGAAGGTTGTTCCGAGTCCCGGATGAGATCCCGGATGTCACGAGGAGTTCCGGAATGGTCCGGAGGTAAACATTCATATATAGGAAGTGGAGATATGATCGCCGAAAGTATTTTGGGGGTCACCGGTAATGTACCGGGACCACCAGAAGGGTTTTGGGGGTCCACCGAGAAGGGCCACAAGCCCCAAAGTGCTACATGTGCCAAAAATGGATGGGAACCAGCCCCTAGGTGGGCTGGTGCGCCTCCCACCTAAGTCCCAAGGCGCACAAGGGGTGGAGGGGCAGCCTTGGGCTCCAAGCCCACCCTAGGGCGCCACCCCTCCACCCATCTAGGGCTGTCGCACCTCCTAGGGTGGAAACCCTAGGGGTGACGCACCCTCCTCCCTCCCTCCTATATATATAAAGGTTGTTGGGGCTGCAAACAACACAATTTGTCTCTCTCTCTCTCGGCACAACCCTACTCCTCCTCCTCCCCGTCCTCCGTAGTGCTTGGCGAAGCCCTGTCGGAGTACCACGTAGCACCACCGTCACCACACCGTCGTGCTGTCAGAGCTCTCCCTCAACCTCTCCTCCCGCCTTGCTGGATCAAGGTGTTGGCGACATCACCGGGCTGCACGTGTGTTGAACGCAGATGCGCCGTTGTTCGGTGCATAGATCGAACCCACCGCGATCTGAATCGCTGCGAGTACGACTCCATCAACAGCGTTCTAGCAACGCTTCCGCTTAGGGATCTTCAAAGGTATGATGATGCTCTACCCCTTTTCTCGTTGCTGGTTTGTCCATAGATAGATCCTTGTGTGACGTAGGATTTTTTTCTGAAAGTACTACATTCCCCAACAATCAGAAGCATTGATAGTTTCAGACACAGTGGGAACACCTTTTCCACAATATGCCACAGATCGTTGTCAATTGCTTCAAGGTGCATGCGCATCTTGTTCTTCGAGTAGGGGAAGTCCTTCCCTTCGAAGCTAGGACAACCCACAATGACCTTGATCGCACCTACAGTCCTCATAACTAAAACTCCAAGTGGTTAAACCAAAATCACAAAGAACAAGGGAGTACCTTGCTCTGATACCAATTGAAAGTGCGTTATATTGACTAGAGGGGGGGTGGATAGGCAATTTTCATAAACTCATCACTGAGGAAATTCCTTGTGAGGAAAGTCCTGTGTCACGAAATGCATGCATCAGAATAAGTACTCAGGCAGGCGTGCAAAACAACAATTGCATAGTCTTCAGAGTGAAATGAAATGTTCGATTTGGAAGTAGCGTGTTCAGGATATGTAGGTGATGAACAAGTTAAGTGAAGAATTTGGGGTGAGGAAATTGTGAAATCCTTTAGTCAAATTCTTCAAATAGTAATGATCAAAGTCATCAACATACAACTAAGGAAATGAAAGGGTTGAGGAAATAGAACCACGTGCTCGATGAAGATAATGGTTTGATAACCCAGCTCCAAATGTTGTGATAGTCGTATGTCTGGTTTGGACGGCTTGGTATTTAAACCAAAGGACACACACTCCCAGGACAAACAGCCCTTACCGTATTCTCCATGAGCTAAGGACACACAGTCCTCGCCCATACTCATGGTAAATCTTCAAGGCAAACTTTCAAACCCTCACAAACTCGGACACCCGGCGATCCATAATTTGCTGCTGGATGCTCTAGACCATGATGCCTAACCACGTGGAGGATGCACAATCCTCAAAGGTAACAAGCGTCGGTTCCACAGAGGAACAATCTCTTCAGTGATGCTCAATCACGTTGGGGTTTTTGGGTTTTGGTTTGGGTGTTTCGGGTTTCTCCTCACTGATGAATTTCTCTCGAAGTCTTCGAGGGATGGTTTGCTCTCAAATGACAAGTGTCAATTTCTCTCGTGGAGCAGCCAACCAGCTAGTAGTTATGGGGGGCAGCTATTTATAGCCGGGGAGCAATCCCGACATGATTTGCCATAAATGCTCTAGTGATATGACCATTATGGGCATAAGGTTAAGGTCAGCTGGTGCGTGGCACATCAACGGTCGGAACGTTTCAACTTTGAAAGTCCTCATATCACTCATGTTCCTCACTGGTAGGTAATTCGCACTAGCAAAAACCTAACTCCTCAGTTAGAGAAAATTGCTCAGAGACCAGGAGATCTTCGTTTTTGTCCGTGAAGAGTTTGACTAAACTATTGAAGATTTCCAAAGGATTCACTCGAAGGGTTTGTATGTGTAGGCTTTGAGATGAGCATCACTTGGAAAATTTCCCTTAGTTTTATCTCGACCCCTTTAACAGTACGGTGGTCCTATAACCCACAATACAGAAAATGAAACTATGAAAACAAAAGTCTTCACGCTTCAAAGTCCTTGCATCAGTTTCTTCACGGACGCACCAATTTCCTCCCTTTCAAAGTCTTCGAGGAAATACCAAAGTCTTCAGCCGAAGACATACCTTTTTAGGGGTCAATATTCTTCGAATGACTCAAACTCCTCAGCGACTTATAGAGCATGTGTAGACTCACAAACACATTAGTCTCTTAACCTATATGTCTTCAATACACCAAAATCACTAAGGGACACGAGATGCACTTACACTAAGATGCAATGCCCAGGAGGCAACACCAAATGATACTACTTTGGGCTCCCACGAGCACATGTTGTCCACTATCCAGAGCGAACAAATCACACGATACCTTCAATGTCAGACCTCAATTTTGGTAATTTTCTTTTCTTTGAGTTCATTTGAATTTCTATATATTTTGATTTTTATTTCTTTTGGATTGTCTCTATGGACTTGAAATTTGGGAAGATCATCTCTCCTTCTTCTCCCAAGTGAATCAACGTTCTCAACTCTTCCCCAGATCATGTCATCTCTATCCTAGCCAGCCCTAAATTCCATTTCAACAAATATTGCTTTTTTCTATTAAAGGAATAATCATGTTTGCCCTAGGTTGTGAAGCAATCTATATCTCAGTAGTTCCAAAAATTCCCACACAATTCCCATAAATCTTTGGACTCATATGTACCTTGGATATGTAAAAATATTCAAGAACCCATGCTCCTTGTGAGCATACCATCCAATTCTTGTTTCTGAACACATTTTTAGTTTGTGAAGCAACTATACTTTATATTGCTTCATAATTACCATTTTTTCTAGATCATGCTCACTCTTATATAAATTGCTTCAACAAAACCTGAGCTCAATTCGTCTAGCCAATATTTCCCAAAAGTTCTCTCAATATTCTCTCGAGAGAGGATCACTTTGAAGGAAGTACCATTTATATTTATCCAAATGGTATGAAATTATACCGGTCCTCCATATACATAAATAATGACTACCAAGAAGATTTCATCCCTATCCAACACTCAATGTGATTGCATCTTCAAACCCTAGTTTCTAGCCTAGTTTGTTAGTTGTGAAGAAACTACATTCAAACTTGATCTAACTTACCCCAAATTTCACCAGATTATAGTCCGTCCAACCCCACACCCATGTGATAACTTATTTATTAATTAATCCATCCATTTGACCTCATCATCTGGTCTAAATTTTATTCTAGCAACTTTGGTTCATGCTACATATCAACATAAGGAAATTTAATCAAAAGAAGTCCATATTGAAGGTCCAATAAGGTAGGGTCGACACCACACACACCTTTTCCAGGCATGACAAATCCTAGATCGCCAAGCCACATGGTGACCATGCGGTTGGCATGGCCAAAGACATGCTATGGGTGTCGGGGCCCCTCAACCACCGTTCAAACGATGCGCCCGCGCCACCGTATCCTGCCCAGTGTGTCCAACATATCCGCACCAACCACGTGACCCATTGATACGTCTCAAACGTATCTATAATTTTTGATGGTTTCATGCTGTTATCTTGTCATCTTTGGATGTTTTATGTACCTTTTATATCTTTTTTGGGACTAACTTATTAATTCAGTGCCAAGTGCCAATTCCTGTTTTTTCTGTGTTTTTGGCTCTTTTCATATCTGATTTTGGAACAGAGTCCAAACGGAATAAAATCCCCGAAATGATTTTTTCCCGAACGGAAGAAGATCAGGGGGCCTGTGGGCCAAGCCAGGAGGGCTACAGGGAACCCACGAGCCCCCACTCCGTCACCAGGAGGGAGGCGATGGTGGGCAGGCTTGTGGCCTCCCTGGCGCCCCCCTGACCCAGATCTTGCGCCTATATATTCCCTAAAAAACAGAAAAAAAATCACGGGAGCCTCAAAAATACTTTTCCGCCGCTGCAAGCTTCCGTTTCCGCGAGATCTCATCTGGAGACCCTTCCCGGCGCCGTGTCGGAGGGGACTTTGGAGTTGGAGGGCTTCTTCATCATCATCATCGCCCCTCCAATGACTCGTGAGTAATTCACTTCAGACCTACGGGTCTGTAATTAGTAGCTAGATGGCTTCTTCTCTCTCTTGGATCTTCAATACAAGTTCTCCATGATCTTCATGGAGATCTATCCGACGTAATCTTCTTTGGCGGTGTGTTTGTCGAGATCCGATGAATTGTGGATTTGTGATCAGATTATCTATGATATATATTTGAGTCTTTGCTGATTTCTTATATGCATGATTTGATATCCTTGTAAGTCTCTCCGAGTCTTGGGTTCTGTTTGGCCAACTAGATCTATGATTCTTGCAATGGGGGAAGTTCTTGGTTTTGGGTTCTTACCATGTGGTGACCTTTCCCAGTGATAGTAGGGGTAGCAAGGCACACATCAAGCAGTTGCCATCAAGGGTAAAAAGATGGATTTCCCATTGAGTAGTTGCCATCAAGGGTAACAAGGCGGGCTCTGTCGTTGATATGAGATTGTCCATCTACATCATGTCATCTTGCTTAAGGCGTTACTCTGTTCTTTTGGACTTAATACACTAGATGCATGCTGGATAGCGGTCGACGTGTGGAGTAATAGTAGTAGATGCAGAAAGTATCGGTCTACTTGTTTTGGACGTGATGCCTATAGATATAATCATTGCCATAGATATCGTCACGACTTTGCGCGGTTCTATCAATTGCTCGACAGTAATTTGTTCACCCACCGTCTACTTGCTTTCATGAGAGAAGCCACTAGTAAACACTATGGCCCCCGGGTCTATTCACGTCTATCATTTACACCTCTGCTTTTACTTTGCTTTGTTACTTTGTTGCTTTCAGTTCTCACTTGGCGAACAATCTATAAGGGATTGACGACCCCTTCATAGCGTTGGGAGGAGGTTCTTTGTGTTTGTGCAGGCACTTGTGATACTCCTTCACTGGATCGATACCTCGGTTCTCAAAACTGAGGGAAATACTTACCACCGTTGCGCTACATAACCCTTTCCGCTTCGATGGAACACCAACGCAAGGCTCCAAGGCCACGGGGAAATCCTTTGCATATTTGCCTAGGAAGTCCCTAAAGGAGTAGCCGTAGCAGAAGGATTCCTGGTGCCGTTGCTGAGGAGAATCAAGACAAGAACAGTCTTCCGTCAGCACGTGTTTCTGGCGCCGTTCTAAGGTGTTTTGTTGTAGTAGAACCCATCTCCAACCTCTTCCCCCTCCTCCTTCCTCCTCCTTGCGCCACGACAGCCTCGCCGCGACACTATTACCGTGTGTCCCACCACTTGCCCCAGACGGCCACCTCTTCCTCGGGCAGCCCCGTCCCTCAGAAGATTGTTAGGTCGGAAACTCCATGACTTAGAGCTAGCGTCCACCCCTCGCTTGTGAGCTCCAGCGCGTGTCCAGCTCATCAACGCGGCCATCCTTATCCCGTGCCACTGTTCGGCTATAAGTAGCCCATCCCCGAGCCCTTCGGCGGTTCAGCCTCACTCAAATCCCCCTCACTGTCTTAGAAACGACCTAGACCCATCCATTCGTCCCTAAAGCCCCTCCTCGCTCTCCATGGTTGTCATGGCCATCGCCTTCCCTTTCTCGAATTCAAGCTACCCTAGCCTCCCCGTGCCAATTTTCCCCACTAGAGGACTCCGCTGAGAAATGAGGAGCTCTAAATCCCTTCCCCTAAGTTGTCGGCACACCATAACCTCAAGCTCATAATCGTGTGAGGACGTTGTCCGCCATAGCCGATGAATTGATCGAGTTTGAGCTCCAGGGTGACTTCTCCTTGCATGGGAGCTGCCATGTCGGACTCGTGAGAACACTGGAGGTCAGAGCTGCAAGAAATCGCCATCAGGGCCATCCCCTCCCCTCAGCCAAGTGCAAGCGTGGAAGGAGGAAGACGACCCTGCCAGGGGCCTCCCTCCTCAATGGACCCACTGATACGTCTCCATCGTATCTATAATTTTGATTGTTTCATGCCAATATTCTACAACTTTCATGTACTTTTGGCAACTTTTTATACTATTTTTGGGACTAACATATTGATCCAGTGTTAGTTACTGTTTGTTGCATGTTTTTTGTTCCCCAGATTATCCATACCAAACGAAGTCCAAACGCAATAAAAAAACCTACAGGGATTTTTTTGGAATATTTATGATTTTTGGGAAGAAGAATCAACGTGAAACGATGCCCGAGGGGGTCACAAGCCCAGGAGGAGCCCCCTAGGGCGCGGCTGGCAGGCTTGTGACCAATCCCTAAGGTGCTTGGTGCCCTTCTTTCGCTGCAATAAATCTAATATCTGGAAGAAAATCGTGTTAAAATTTCAGTCCAATCGGAGTTACGGACCTCCGGGAATTTAAGAAATGGTAAAAGCCAGAATCTAGGAGAGCAGAAACTGAAGGACACAGAGAGAGATCCAATCTCGGAGGGCCCCTCGCCCGTCTGCCGCCATGGAGACCATGGACCAGAGGGGAAACCCTTCTCCCATCTAGGGAGGAGGTCAAGGAAGAAGAAGAAGAAGGGGGCTCTCTCCCCCTCTCTCCCGGCAGCACCGGAACGCCACCCGGGACATCATCGTGTGACGGCGATCTACACCAACACCTCCGCCATCTTCACCAACACCTCCATCACCTTCCCCCATCTATATTCAGCGGTCCACTCTCCCGCAACCCGCTGTACCCTCTACTTGAACATGGTGCTTTATGCTTCATATTATTATCCAATGATGTGTTGCCATCCTATGATGTCTGAGTAGATTTTCGTTGTCCTATCGGTGATTGATGAATTGCTATGATTGGTTTAATTTGCTTGTGGTTATGTTGCTGTCCTTTGGTGCCCATCATACGAGCGCGCGCGTGGATCACACGATAGGGTTAGTAGTATGTTTATAGGACTATGTATTGGAGGGCAAGGGTGACAGAAGCTTCAGCCTAGCATAGAAATTGATGCATACGGGATTGAAGGGGGACCATTATATCTTATTGCTATGGTTGGGTTTTACCTTAATGAAAGTTAGTAGTTGCAGATGCTTGCTAATAGTTCCAATCATAAGTGCATAGAATTCCATGTAAGGGATGACATGCTAGCAGTGGCCTCTGCCACATAAAACTTGTTATCGGTCTAGTAACGTAGTCAATTGCCTAGGGACAATTCCGCAACTCCTACCACCACTTTTCTATACTTGTTAAACTAACGTAATTGTTTCTTTATCTAACCAGCCCCTAGTTTTTATTTACGTGTTCTTTATTTTCTTACAAACCTATCCTCACACCTACAAAGTACTTCTAGTTTCATACTTGTTCTAGGTAAAGCGAATGTAAAGTGTGCGTAGAGTTGTAGCGGTGGTCAATAGAACTTGAGGGAATATTTGTCCTACCTTTAGCTCCTCGTTGGGTTTGACACTCTTACTTATCTAGAAAGGCTACAATTGATCCCCTATACTTGTGGGTTATCAAGACCTTTTTCTGGCGTCGTTGCCGAGGAGCAATTGCGTGGGGTGAATATTCTCGTGTGTGCTTGTTTGCTTTATCACTAAGTAGATTTATTTGTTGTTCTAAGTTGTTCTCTATCTTTAGTTATGGATATGGAACACGAAATACCAAAAAAATTAGATGTACTTGCTACTCATGGAGATGGGGAACCTCCTAAAATCCTCGATGCTCGTTATGTGGAAAATATTATGCACTTCTTTAATAATCCTGAGAAAACCCCATTAAATTACATAATGGGATACATGTTGGATCAACATGAATACTTTAGGGATTATCGCTTGACTCAAAAAGGGAAACTATTATGGGATCAAATTCATATGTTGAAATGGTATGCTTGGGAGCTATGCTTGAGATATGATATTACTTGTTGCTCTAGGATGAAGGCTCAACACATCCCCTTTTCTAGTAAATTTAATGCTAATGAAACCTTGGTTTCTTATGCTAATAGTATATGTGATTACTATGATGTGGAACAAATAGAAGAGTTTGTTGCTTTTATGGGTGCTTATGAAATTGAAGCTCTATTTAAAAGGTGTGATGATAATGATGATGTTGCTTACCAATCTAAAAATTTGGTTATGCTTCGTTATTGTTACACTAACTATGAATATAATGCCCATATTTATCAATTTATGGAGAAATTCTACGCTGCCCAAGAAGATGTTGGAATTATGCCCTAGAGGCAATAATAAATATAGTTATTATTATAATTCCTGTATCAAGATAATCGTTTATTATCCATGCTATAATTGTATTGAATGAAGACTCATTTACATGTGTGGATACATAGACTAAACACTGTCCCTAGCAAGCCTCTAGTTGGCTAGCCAGTTGATCAAAGATAGTCAGTGTCTTCTGATTATGAACAAAGTGTTGTTGCTTGATAACTGGATCACGTCATTAGGAGAATCACGTGATGGACTAGACCCAAACTAATAGACGTAGCATGTTGATCGTGTCATTTTGTTGCTACTGTTTTCTGCGTGTCAAGTATTTATTCCTATGACCATGAGATCATATAACTCACTGACACCGGAGGAATGCTTTGTGTGTATCAAACGTCGCAACGTAACTGGGTGACTATAAAGATGCTCTACAGGTATCTTCGAAGATGTTAGTTGAGTTAGTATGGATCAAGACTGGGATTTGTCAGTCCGTGTGACGGAGAGGTATCTCGGGGCCCACTCGGTAATACAACATCACACACAAGCCTTGCAAGCAATGTAACTTAGTGTAAGTTGCGGGATCTTGTATTACGGAACGAGTAAAGAGACTTGCCGGTAAACGAGATTGAAATAGGTATGCGGATACTGACGATCGAATCTCGGGCAAGTAACATATCGAAGGACAAAGGGAATGACATACGGGATTATATGAATCCTTGGCACTGAGGTTCAAACGATAAGATCTTCGTAGAATATGTAGGATCCAATATGGGCATCCAGGTCCCGCTATTGGATATTGACCGAGGAGTCTCTCGGGTCATGTCTACATAGTTCTCGAACCCGCAGGGTCTGCACACTTAAGGTTCGACGTTGTTTTATGCGTATTTGAGTTATATGGTTGGTTACCGAATGTTGTTCGGAGTCCCGGATGAGATCACGGACGTCACGAGGGTTTCCGTAATGGTCCGGAAACGAAGATTGATATATAGGATGACCTCATTTGATTACCGGAAGGTTTTCGGAGTTACCGGGAATGTACCGGGAATGACGAATGGGTTCCGGGAGTTCACCGGGGGGGCAACCCACCCTGGGGAAGCCCATAGGCCTTGAGGGTGGCACACCAGCCCTTAGTGGGCTGGTGGGACAGCCCAAAAGGGCCCTATGCGCCTAGGAAAGAAAATCAAAGAGAAAAGAAAAAAAAGGACGAGGTGGGAAGGGAAGGAAGGACTCCCACCCACCAAACCAAGTCCAACTCGGTTTGGGGGGGGGACCTTCCCCCTTGGACTCGGCCGACCCCCTTGGGGCTCCTTGAGCCCCAAGGCAAGGTCCTCTCCCTCCCACCTATATATACGGAGGTTTTAGGGCAGATTTGAGACGACTTTTCCACGGCAGCCCGACCACATACCTCCACGGTTTTTCCTCTAGATCGCGTTTCTGCGGAGCTCGGGCGGAGCTCTGCTGAGACAAGGTCATCACCAACCTCCGGAGCGCCGTCACGCTGCCGGAGAACTCTTCTACCTCTCTGTCTCCGTCACTAACGCTTCTACTGTACGATCTACAAGGGTACGTAGATCACTCATCCCCTCTCGTAGATGGACATCACCATGATAGGTCTTCGTGCGCGTAGGAAATTTTTTGTTTCCCATGTGACGTTCCCCAACAGTGGCATCATGAGCTAGGTTCATGCGTAGATGTCTTCTCGAGTAGAACACAAAAGTTTTTGTGGGCGGTGATGTGCGTTTTGCTGCCCTCCTTAGTATTTTCTTGATTCCGCGGTATTGTTGGATTGAAGCGGCTTGGACCGACATTACTCGTACGCTTACAAGAGACTGGTTTCATCGCTACGAGTAACCCCGTTGCTCAAAGACGACTGGCAAGTGTCGGTTTCTCCAACTTTAGTTGAATCGGATTTGACCGAGGAGCTCCTTGGATGAGGTTAAATATCTCCGTTGTGGTGTTTGCGTAAGTAAGATGCGATCCTACTAGATACCCATGGACACCACGTAAAACATGCAACAACAAAATTAGAGGACGTCTAACTTGTTTTTGCAGGGTATGCTTGTGATTTGATACAGACAAAGATGTGATGTGATATATTGGATGTATGAGATGATCATGTTGTAATAGAAAATATCGACTTGCACGTCGATGGTACAGCAACCGGCAGGAGCCATAGGGTTGTCTTTATACTAACGTTTGTGCTTGCAGATGCGTTTACTATTTTGCTAGGATGTAGCTTTAGTAGTAATAGCATGAGTAGCACGACAACCCCGATGGCAACACGTTGATGGAGATCATGGTGTGGTTCCGGTGACAAGAAGATCGTGTCGGTGCTTTGGTGATGAAGATCAAGAAGCACGTGATGATGGCCATATCATGTCACTTATTAATTGCATGTGATGTTAATCCTTTTATGCACCTTATTTTGCTTAGAACGATGGTAGCATTATGAGGTGATCTATCACTAAAATTTCAAGACGAAATTGTGTTCTCCCCGACTGTGCACCGTTGCTACAGTTCGTCGTTTGGAGACACCACGTGATGATCGGGTGTGATAGACTCAACGTTCACATACAACGGGTGCAAAAAAGTTGCGCACGCGGAACACTCGGGTTAAGCTTGACGAGCCTAGCATGTGCAGACATGGCCTCGGAACACATGAGACCGAAAGGTCGATCATGAATCATATAGATGATACGATTAGCATAGGGATGCTTACCACTGAAACTATACTCAACTCACGTGATGATCGGACTTGAGCTAGTGTAAGTGGATCATGAACCACTCAAATGACTAGAGAGATGTACTTTTTGAGTGGGAGTTTAGCGAATAATTTGATTAAGTTAAACTCTAATTATCTTGTTCATAGTCTAAGTCCACTTTGAATATATTTGTGTTGTAGATCATGGCTCACGCTACAGTCATCCTGAATTTTAATACGTTCCTAGAGAAAGCTAAGTTGAAAGATGATGGAAGCAACTTTGTAGACTGGGCTCGTAATCTTAAGCTAATCTTACAAGCTGGGAAGAAGGATTATGTCCTTAATGCTGCGCTAGGAGATGAACCACCCGCTACGGCTGATCAGGATGTTAAGAACGCTTGGTTAGCACGTAAGGAGGACTACTCAATAGTTCAATGTGCAGTCTTATATGGCTTAGAACCGGGACTTCAACGTCGCTTTGAGCGTCATGGAGCATTTGAGATGTTCCAGGAGTTGAAGTTTATCTTTCAGAAGAACGCCCGGATCGAGAGGTATGAGACCTCCAATAAATTCTATGCTCGCAAGATGGAGGAGAACTCGTCTTTCAGTGAACATGTGCTCAAAATGTCTGGGCACTCAAACCGTCTAGCTGAGCTGGGTATTGAACTCCCGCAAGAGGCTATCACTGACAGAATCCTTCAATCACTGCCGCCAAGCTATAAAGGCTTTGTGTTGAACCACAACATGCAAGCGATGAACAAGTCTCCCGGCGAGTTGTTTGCGATGCTGAAAGTCGCAGAGTCTGAACTCCGTAAAGAGCATCAAGTGTTGATGGTGAATAAGACCACTAGTTTCAAGAGAAACGGCAAAGGCAAGAAGGGTAATTCGAAGAAGAGCGGCAAGCCTGTTGCCAATCCGACGAAGAAACCCAAAGCTGGACCTAAGCCTGAAATGGAGTGTTACTATTGCAAGGGTATGGGTCACTGGAAGCGCAATTTCCCCAAGTATCTGGCAGATAAGAAGGCAGCCAAAGAAAAATCAGGTATATTTTATATACATGTTATTGATGTGTACTTAACCGGCTCTCGTAGTAGTGCCTGGGTATTCGATACCGGTTCTGTTGCTCATATTTGCAACTCGAAACAGGAACTGCGGAATAGACGAAGGCTGGCGAAGGATGAAGTGACGATGCGCATAGGAAATGGTTCCAAAGTTGATGGAATCGCCCTCGGCACAGTTTCACTTCAGTTACCATCAGGATTAGTGATGAACTTAAATCATTGTTATTTAGTGCCTGCGTTGAGCATGAACATTATATCTGGATCTTGTTTATTGCGAGACGGTTACTCTTTTAAGTCAGAGAATAATGGTTGTTCTATTTCTATGAGTAACATCTTTTATGGTCATGCACCTAATGTGAGAGGATTGTTCATATTGAATCTTGATAGCGATATGCATATACATAACATTGAGACCAAAAGAGTTAGAGTTAACAATGATAGCGCCATATTTTTGTGGCACTGCTGCTTAGGTCATATTGGTGTGAAGTGCATGAAGAAACTCCATGCTGATGAACTTTTGGAGTCACTTGACTTTGATTCACTTGACACGTGCGAACCATGCCTCATGGGCAAGATGACTAAGACTCCGTTCTCCGGAACAATGGAGCGTGCAAGTGACTTGTTGGAAATCATACATACCGATGTGTGTGGTCCGATGAGCGTGGAGGCACGCGGCGGATATCGTTATTTTCTCACCTTCACTAACGATTTGAGTAGATATGGTTATGTCTACTTGATGAAGCACAAGTCTGAAACATTTGAAAAGTTCAAGCAATTTCAGAGTGAAGTTGAAAATCATCGTAACAAGAAGATCAAGTTCCTACGGTCTGATCGTGGGGGTGAATATCTGAGTTTCGAGTTTGGTGCTCACTTAAGATAATGTGGAATTGTTTCACAGTTAACACCGCCTGGAACACCACAGCGTAATGGTGTGTCCGAACGTCGTAATCGTACTTTATTAGAGATGGTGCGATCTATGATGTCTCTTACCGATTTGCCGTTATCGTTTTGGGGTTATGCATGAGAAACAGCTGCATTCACTTTAAATAGGGCACCATCAAAATCCGTTGAGACGACACCATACAAACTGTGGTATGGCAAAAGGCCAAAGTTGTCGTTTCTTAAAGTTTGGGGATGTGATGCTTATGTCAAAAAGCTTCAGCCTGAAAAGCTGGAACCCAAAGCGGAAAAGTGCGTCTTCATAGGTTACCCAAAAGAGACAGTTCGGTACACCTTCTATCTCAAATCCGAGGGCAAAGTGTTTGTTCCTAAAAACGGAGCTTTTCTCGAGAAGGAGTTTCTCTCGAGAGAATTGAGTGGGAGGAAGATAGAACTTGACGAGGTTGTCGAACCTCTCATCCCTCTGGATGGTGGCGCAGGGCAAGGGGAAACCTCTGTCGTTGCAACGCCGGTTGAGGAGGAAGTTAATGTTGATGATCATGAAACTCCGGTTCAAGTTTCTGTCGAACCACGCAGGTCGACGAGACCACGTGCTGCTCCAGAGTGGTACGGTAATCCCGTCTTATCAATCATGTTGTTAGACAACAATGAACCTGCAAATTATGAAGAAGCAATGGTGGGCCCAGATTCCAACAAATGGCTAGAAGCCATGAAGTCCGAGATAGGATCCATGTATGAGAACAAGGTGTGGACTTTGGAGGTACTACCTGAGGGCCGCAAGGCTATTCAGAACAAATGGATCTTTAAGAGGAAGACGGACGCTGACGGCAATGTGACCGTTTATAAAGCTCGACTTGTGGCAAAGGGTTTTTCACAAGTTCAAGGAGTTGACTACGATGAGACATTCTCACCAGTAGCGATGCTTAAGTCCGTCAGAATCATTATAGCAATAGCTGCATTTTTCGATTATGAAATCTGGGAGATGAATGTCAAAACGGCGTTCCTTAACGGTTTCCTTAAGGAAGAGTTGTATATGATACAACCCGAAGGTTTTGTCGATCCTAAGAATGCTAACAAGGTGTGCAAGCTCCAGCGATCCATTTATGGACTGGTGCAAGCATCTCGGAGTTGGAACAAACGCTTTGATGAGGTGGTCAAAGCATTTGGGTTTATACAAGTGGTTGGAGAATCTTGTATTTACAAGAAAGTGAGTGGGAGCTCTGTGGCGTTTCTAATATTATATGTGGATGACATATTTCTGATTGGAAACAACGTGGAGTTTTTAGAGAGCATAAAGGATTACTTGAATAGGAGTTTCTCTATGAAGGACCTAGGAGAAGCTGCTTACATTCTAGGCATTAAGATCTATAGGGATAGATCAAAACGCCTGATAGGACTTTCACAAAGCACATACCTTGATAAAGTTTTGAAGAGGTTCAAAATGGAACAGTCCAAGAAAGGGTTCTTGCCAGTTTTACAAGGTACGAGATTGAGTAAGACTCAGTGCCCAGCAACTGATGAAGATAGAGAGCATATGCGCTCCGTCCCCTATGCTTCAGCCATAGGTTCTATCATGTATGCAATGCTGTGCACTAGACCGGATGTTAGCCTGGCCATAAGTATGGCAGGTAGGTTCCAGAGTAATCCAAGAGTGGATCACTGGACAGCGGTCAAGAATATCCTGAAGTACCTGAAAAGGACTAAGGAGATGTTTCTCGTGTATGGAGGTGACGAAGATCTCGCCGTAAAAGGTTACGTCGATGCAAGCTTTGACACAGATCCGGACGACTCTAAGTCGCAA
This sequence comes from Hordeum vulgare subsp. vulgare, assembly GCF_904849725.1. Taxonomy (NCBI): domain Eukaryota; kingdom Viridiplantae; phylum Streptophyta; class Magnoliopsida; order Poales; family Poaceae; genus Hordeum; species Hordeum vulgare. The sequence goes on along the minus strand of NC_058521.1, from coordinate 425,015,081 downwards.
ACCGGATACGTATTTATTCTTAATGGGGGTGCGGTAAGCTGGTGCAGTTCCAAGCAAAGCGTCGTAGCAGATTCTACATGTGAAGCGGAGTACATGGCTGCCTCGGAGGCGGCTAAGGAGGATGTCTGCATGAAGCAGTTCATGACGGATCTTGGAGTGGTGCCAAGCGCACTGAATCCAATAACCTTGTTCTGTGACAACACGGGTGCCATTGCCTTAGCAAAGGAACCACGATTTCACAAGAAGACCAGACACATCAAACGGCGCTTCAACCTCATCCGCGACTACGTCGACGGAGAGGACGTAAAGATATGCAAAGTGCACACGGATCTGAATGTAGCAGACCCGCTGACTAAACCTCTTCCACGACCAAAGCATGATCAACACCAGAACTGTATGGGTGTTAGATTTATTACAATGTAATTCACATGATGATGTGAGGGCTAGATTATTGACTCTAGTGCAAGTGGGAGAATGTTGGAATTATGCCCTAGAGGCAATAATAAATATAGTTATTATTATAATTCCTGTATCAAGATAATCGTTTATTATCCATGCTATAATTGTATTGAATGAAGACTCATTTACATGTGTGGATACATAGACTAAACACTGTCCCTAGCAAGCCTCTAGTTGGCTAGCCAGTTGATCAAAGATAGTCAGTGTCTTCTAATTATGAACAAAGTGTTGTTGCTTGATAACTAGATCACGTCATTAGGAGAATCACGTGATGGACTAGACCCAAACTAATAGACGTAGCATGTTGATCGTGTCATTTTGTTGCTACTATTTTCTGCGTGTCAAGTATTTATTCCTATGACCATGAGATCATATAACTCACTGACACCGGAGGAATGCTTTGTGTGTATCAAACGTCGCAATGTAACTGGGTGACTATAAAGATGCTCTACAGGTATCTCCGAAGGTGTTAGTTGAGTTAGTATGGATCAAGACTGGGATTTGTCACTCCGTGTGACGGAGAGGTATCTCGGGGCCCACTCGGTAATACAACATCACACACAAGCCTTGCAAGCAATGTAACTTAGTGTAAGTTGCGGGATCTTGTATTACGGAACGAGTAAAGAGACTTGCCGGTAAACGAGATTGAAATAGGTATGCGGATACTAACGATCGAATCTCGGGCAAGTAACATACCGAAGGACAAAGGGAATGACATACGGGATTATACGAATCCTTGGCACAGAGGTTCAAACGATAAGATCTTCGTAGAATATGTAGGATCCAATATGGGCATCCAGGTCCCGCTATTGGATATTGACCGAGGAGTCTCTCGGGTCATGTCTACATAGTTTTCGAACCCGCAGGGTCTGCACACTTAAGGTTCGACGTTGTTTTATGCGTATTTGAGTTATATGGTTGGTTACCGAATGTTGTTCGGAGTCCCGGATGAGATCACGGACGTCACGAGGGTTTCCGGAATGGTCCGGAAACGAAGATTGATATATAGGATGACCTCATTTGATTACCAGAAGGTTTTCGGAGTTACCGGGAATGTACCGGGAATGACGAATGGGTTCCGGGAGTTCACCGGGGGGGCAACCCACCCTGGGAAGCCCATAGGCCTTGAGGGTGGCACACCAGCCCTTAGTGGGCTGGTGGGACAGCCCAAAAGGGCCCTATGCGCCTAGGAAAGAAAATCAAAGAGAAAAGAAAAAAAAGAGGAGGTGGGAAGGGAAGGAAGGACTCCCACCCACCAAACCAAGTCCAACTCGGTTTGGGGGGGGGGGGAACCTTCCCCCTTGGACTCGGCCGACCCCCTTGGGGCTCCTTGAGCCCCAAGGCAAGGTCCCCTCCCTCCCACCTATATATACGGAGGTTTTAGGGCTGATTTGAGACGACTTTTCCACGGCAGCCCGACCACATACCTCCACGGTTTTTCCTCTAGATCGCGTTTCTGCGCAGCTCGGGCGGAGCCCTGCTGAGACAAGGTCATCACCAACCTCCGGAGCACCGTCACGCTGCAGGAAAACTCTTCTACCTCTCCGTCTCTCTTGCTGGATCAAGAAGGCCGAGATCATTGTCGAGCTGTACGTGTGCTGAACGCGGAGGTGCCGTCCGTTCGGTACTAGATCGTGGGACTGATCGCGGGATTGTTCGCGGGGCGGATCGAGGGACGTGAGGACGTTCCACTACATCAACCGCGTTCACTAACGCTTCTGTTGTACGGTCTACAAGGGTACGTAGATCACTCATCCCCTCTCGTAGATGGACATCACCATGATAGGTCTTCGTGCGCGTAGGAAAAATTTTGTTTCCCATGCGACGTTCCCAAACAGAAGAAACTAATATTTTGCAGGAAACTATGGAAGAAGAAAATGCTGAAACTGTGAGCTCATAAGATGAAAAAGATGACGACGAGAGCGAAGAACAAAAGGAGGAAGAGCGGACTAGCTACCCGTGCCCACCTTCTAATGAGAGTAACTCTTCAAGTCGTACATTGTTTAATTTCCCTTCATTCTTACCGAAGGATGAAATCTATGTTGATTGCTATGATCCCTTGGATTCGTTTGAAATATCCCTATTTGATGAACTTGATGCTTGCTATGCTTGTGGCCATGATGCCAATATGAATGATGCTTATGAGATGAACTTGCTATAGTTCCTTATGTTACATATGAAATTGTTGCTATCACACCCACTTATGATAGTCCTATTATCTTTTTGAACTCTCCCGACTACACTATATCGGAGAAGTTTGCTCTCATTAGGGATTACATAGATGGGTTGCCTTCTACTATTACACATGCTGATTTTGATGAATATAATATGCATGTGCTTGTTGCTCCTACTTGCAATTATTATGAGAGAGAAACTACATCTCCACCTCTCTATGTTTCCAATACGATAAAATTGCAAGAAACTGCTTATGCTATGTATTGGCCCTTACTTGACGTGCATGAATTGTTCTTTTATGACATGCCAATGCATAGGAAGAGAGTTATACTTCGTCATTGCATGATATATGTTACCTTGTGCTCACTACTAAATTACAAATCATTGTTAATTAAAATTGGCTTTGATATACCTTGGGATCCGGGTGGATCCATTACTTGAGCACTTTATGCCTAGCTTAATGGCTTTAAAGAAAGCGCTGCCTGGGAGACAACCCAGAAGTTTTAGAGAGTCATTTATTTCTGTTGAGTGCTCTTATATAGTTTAAAAACAAAAAAAATATAGAGGGGAACTTAAAACTTTTTGAAAAAGAGAAGCGATTGAAAGGTGATGCATTGCGGAAGTGAGGGTCGACCTTGAACACTTGTGTTCAAGCTCATGGAAACAATGTAGAATTTTTCATGGAAGTTTCTCGCAAAAATAATTATCCCCTTTTACAATTCCTTTGTATTATAAAAATAATGTGCCAAGTAAAGCCTTTATTATTAGTTTGGGTGATAGTTGTTTCATCATGCCGAAAAAAGACATAAACTTTGTGCTCACGAAATTATTTTTAATTCCTATCCATAGAGTGCTATTGAGTTTATTGTTTTTTCTAATGATTGATATACAAATTTCCTTAATTATCATAATTGTTTCAGAATTTTTGGAGTAACAGAAGTATGGTATAAGTTCAGATTACTACAGACCGTTCTGTTTTTGACAGATTCTGTTTTCTATGCATTGTTCTCTTATTTTGATGAATCTATGGTTAGTATAGGGGGTATGAACCATGGTGAAGTTGGATTACAGTAGATATAATGCTAATATGAATTTGGAATGAGTTCACAACAGTACTTAAAGTGGTGATTTACTTTATTATACTAACAGATCTCACGAAGGTTTTGGTGAGTTTTGTGTGATTGAAGTTTTCAAGTTTTGGGTGAGACCACGACGGATGAAGGAATAAGGAGAGGCAAGAGCCTAAGCTTGGGGATGCCCAAGGCACCCCAAGGTAATATTCAAGGAAGACTCAAGCGTCTAAGCTTGGGGATGCCCCGGAAGGCATTCCCTCTTTCGCCTACAATCTATCGGTAATTGTACTCGGAGCTATATTTTTATTCGTCACATGATATGTGCAAATGCTTGGAGCGTATTTTATGTTTTTTCCCTTTTTATTTTATGCACCATGCTGGTATGAGATATTCCTTGGCTTTATAGAGTGCTTCATGTGCTTCACTTATATCATTTGAAGTTTGGATTGCCTGTTTCCCTACACATAGAAAACCGCCATTTGTAGAATGCTCTTTTGCTTCACTTATATTTGTTAGAGCAGGGCATATCTTTTGTAGAAAGAATTAAACTCTCATGCTTCACTTATACCTATTTAGAGAGTTAACAAGAGTTGGTCATTCACATGGTTAGTCATAAAATCCTACATAAAACTTGTAGATCACTAAATATGATATGTTTGATTCCTTGCAATAGTTTTGCGACATGAAGATGTGATATTAGAGTCATGCTAGTGAGTAATTTTGTATTCATAGAAATACTTGTGTTAAGGTTTGTGACTCCCGTAGCATGCACGTATGTTGAACCGTTATGTCACGAAGTCGAAGCATGATTTATTTATTGATTGTCATCCGTTGTGTGGAGGTCGGGATCGCGCGATGGTTAACTCCTACCAACCCTTCCCCTAGGAGCATGCGTGTAGTACCTTGTTTCGATGACTAGTATACTTTTCCAATAAGTATGTGAGTTATTTATGACTAATGTTGAGTCCATGGACTATACACACTCTCGCCCTTCCACCATTGCTAGCCTCTCTAGTACCGCGCAACTTTCGCCGGTGCATTACACCCACCATATACCCTTCCTCAAAACAGCCACCATACCTACCTATCATGGCATTTCCATAGCCATACCAAGATATATTGCCATGCAACTTCCAGCGTTCCGTTTATTATGACACGCACCATCATTGTCATATTACTTTGCATGCTCGTAAGATAGCTAGCATGATGTTTTCATGGTTTTTCCGTTTTTTGATGTCATTGCTACGCTAGATCATTGCACATCCCGGTACACCGTCGGAGGCATTCATATAGAGTCATATTTTGTTCTAAATATATAGTTGTAAGTAAATAAAAGTGTGATGATCATCATTACTAGAGCATTGTCCCATGTGAGGAAGTAATAAAAGAGGCCAATGAAGCCCAAAAAAAGAGGCCAAAGAAGCCCACCAAAAAAATATAATAAAATAATAAAATAATAAAATGAGAGAAAATAGAGAAGGGACAATGCTACTATCCTTTACCACACTTGTGCTTCAAAGTAGCACCATGATCTTCATGATAGAGAGTCTCCTATGTTGTCACTTTCATATACTAGTGGGAAATTTTCATTATAGAAATTGGCTTGTATATTCCAATGATGGGCTTCCTCAAATTACCCTAGGTCTTCGTGAGAAAGCGAGTTGGATGCACACCCACTAGTTTCTTTTTGAAATTTCATACACTTATAGCTCTTGTGCATCTGTTGCATGGCAATCCCTACTCACTCACATTGAAATCTATTGATGGGCATCTCCATAGCCCGTTGATACGCCTAGTTGATGTGAGACTATCTCCTCCTTTTTGTCTTCTCCACAACCACCATATTCTATTCCACCTATAGTCTTATGTCCATGGCTCACGCTCATGTATTGCGTGAAAGTTGAAAAAGTTTGAGAACATTAAAGTATGAAACAATTGCTTGGCTAAAACCGGGGTTGTGCATGATTTAAATACGTTGCGTGGGGAAGATGGAGCATAGCTAGACTATATGATTTTGTAGGGATAACTTTCTTTGGCCATGATATTTTGAGAAGACATGATTGCTTTGTTAGTATGCTTGAAATATTATTGTCTTTATGTCAAATGACAGACTATTGTTTCGAATCACTCCTGTTTTAGTATTCATGCCATGCTTAGATTATATGATCAAGATTATGCTAGGTAGCATTCCATATCAAAAATTATCTTTTTTATCATTTACCTACTTGAGGACGAGCAGGAATTAAGCTTGGGGATGCTGATACGTCTCCGTCGTATCTATAATTTTTGATTGTTTCATGCGAATGTTCTACAACTTTCCTATACTTTCGACAACTTTTTATACTATTTTTGGGACTAACATATTGATCCAGTGCCCAGTGCCAGTTCCTGTTTGTTGCATGTTTTTTGTTTCACAGATTATCCATACCAAACGAAATCCGAACGCAATAAAAAAAACCTACGGGGATTTTTTTGGAATATTTATGATTTTTGGGAAGAAGAATCAACGCGAAACGATGCCCGAGGGGGTCACAAGCCCAGGAGACGCGGCCCCCCAAGGGCACGGCTGGCAGACTTGTGACCAATCCCTAAGGCGGTTGGTGCCCTTCTTCCGCTGCAAGAAAGCTAATATCCGGAAGAAAATCGTGTTCGAATTTCATCCCAATCGGAGTTACGGATCTTCGGGAATTTAAGAAACGGTGAAAGCCAGAATCTAGGAGCGCAGAAATAGAAGGACACACAGAGAGAGATCCAATCTCGGAGGGGCTCTCGCCCCTACGCCGCCATGGAGACCATGGACCAGAGGGGAAACCCTTCTCCCATCTAGCTAGGAGGTCAAGGAAGAATAAGAAGAAGGGGGATCTCTCCCCCTCTCTCCCGGCGGCACCGAAACGCTGCCCGGGACATCATCGTGTGACGACGATCTACACCAACACATTCGTCATCTTCACCAATACCTCCATCACCTTCCCCCATCTATATTCAGCGGTCCAATCTCCCGCAACCCGATGTACCCTCTACTTGAACATGGTGCTTTATGCTTCATATTATTATCCAATGATGTGTTGTCATCCTATGATGTCTGAGTAGATTTTCGTTGTCCTATCGGTGATTGATGAATTGCTATGATTGGTTTAATTTTCTTGTGGTTATGTTGCTGTTCTTTGGTGCCCATCACATAAGCGCGCGCGTGGATCACACCATAGGGTTAGTAGTATGTTGATAGGACTATGTATTGGAGGGCAAGGGTGACAGAAGCTTCATCCTAGCATAGAAATTGATGCATACGGGATTGAAGGAGGACCAATATATCTTATTGCTATGGTTGGGTTTTACCTTAATGAACGTTAGTAGTTTCGGATGCTTGCTCATAGTTCCAATCATAAGTGCATAGAATTTCAAGTAAGGGATGACATGCTAGGAGTGGCCTCTCCCACATAAAACTTGCTATCAGTCTAGTAACGTAGTCAATTGCTTAGGGACAATTCCGCAACTCCTACCAGCACTTTTCCACACTCGCTAAACTAACGTAATTGTTTCTTTATCTAACCAGCCCCAAGTTTTTATTTACGTCTTCTTTATTTTCTTGCAAACCTATCCTCACACCTACAAAGTACTTCTAGTTTCATACTTGTTCTAGGTAAAGCGAACGTAAAGTGTGCGTAGAGTTGTATCGGTGGTCGATAGAACTTGAGGGAATATTTGTGCTACCTTTAGCTCCTAGTTGGGTTCAACACTCTTACTTATCGAGAAAGGCTACAATTGATCCCCTATACTTGTGGGTTATCACCCACCCGTCATACATCAAAGCCACGGCCCATGCGGACTAGTGGAAATGTAATCACTAGAATGCATTTCCGCAAGCAAATACACCATCCTTTATGTCTTTGCAATGGACGCGTCTTCCCTCGCTGAAAGTGTATTCCCTTAAATACGTTTTCTATTTCAGCCTGCCGACCGAAAGAGTTAACTTGCAATCGTTCGTCCGTTAAAGGCAAAAATGAACATATTTTGTTTGTTTTTCTGCCTAAGGAATGAAGGCCATACCTTTGTAACCATTACTTTAAGTCTGGTGATTCCAAAGCCCACGTCTCTCTTTGCATCAAGCTTGTCCCATGGTATCATTTTCACGATGTTGGAAAATTTTAAAAATGACTATTTTGCCCCTTCCTTATAGAGAGAATCTTTTCTGATGAATCTTTCTGCGAGATTATCACACTTCTTCTCGATGAATGTATCAACCCCCATGCAAGCCACATCACCCACTTGCTGGAAAACACACCTTTTCACTTTGGTCACACAAAAATTGGCACATCTATGCCAACCTCGTGCCACTAATCGGTGGGCCCTGATGAACAGTGAACCTAGGACAACGTATGTATCCACGAGAAACTCTCACCTATTGCGTGATACACATGATCTGCGTCGGCTTTTTCATGAAGAGGAACGGGTTATTGCAACACAAGGTGTGTAAGTATTTCCCTCAGTTATGAAACAAGTTTTATCAAACCAATAGGAATATCAACCACAACCGTCTTCAGCGGTTGCAAACAAAAGAACAAACAACTTGGACCCAACGCGGGCAAGAGGGTTGTTAATCCTCTTGTCTTTTTATTTGCAAGCAAGTGAGGTGTATAGATAATTGTAGGTAGCAAGATGAAATAAAAACAAGTAAATAATAGCAAGGTAATAAAGGTTTTATCAATATGTTTTGAATAGACCTGAGGGCCATAGTTTTCCATAATGGCTTCTCACATGAAAAATGGCATCCGGTGGGTGAACAAGTTACTCTTGGGCAATTGACAGAAAAGAGGATAATTATGCGATATTCACGACAATGATCCTGTCTATATAGGCATCATGTCCATAAACAAATAGGCCGAATCCTGCCTGCACCTATTACTATTACTCCACTCATCAACCGCTATATAACATGCATCTAGAGTGTTAAGTAAAAACAGCGTGATGCATGGAGAACGATGACATGATGTATGTTGGGGATATTACCCCGTCGTATAACCCGCCCTATGGGAGCTGGGTTAACATTATGGCGGCTTGACAAGTTCAAGATGGGCCTTGACATGCTAGATTGGAGGCGCAAAGCGGGTCACCAAGGTGAGCCAGTTGGCGGCCGATGACACGAAGGCGACGACTCAAGGCCGCAAGATAGAAGGTCGCCGGGAGTTTCCTTGCCTGAGGAGTAAGGCGAGTTAGAGACATACCGGGTCACGAATCATAAACATGACCCAAACTCTTGTAAGCCTAGGGTCCTGACCTGTATATAAAGGCGAGTCCTTAGGGCTAGTAGGGTTAAGATACACTCAATCGAGAGCTAGGTCAAGCAAATCCGCACCCTTGTAATCGATTTCACCATCAAGACACACAAAGGACGATGTAGGCTTTTAGCTCCATCGTAGGGGCCGAACCTAGGTAAACTCATCTCTCGTTCCCAATCAACCCCTTTGAGTCGCCACATAGTTGTGATGGCCTCATCACTAAGTCCTTTCACGAGGACATCTGCCGTGACAAAACCACAACAATGTAGATAAAGTAAACCCAAGAAATATGAATAAACCCCGTCATTTTATCCTTAGTATCACCAACACAAAGACTCATCTTGTCCCGTTGTGTCACTAGGATATAGAAATTCGAGAGGTTGAACCTACCATAATGCACGTCTCTCACTGAAGAAATATTGATTTAGTTGGTTAAACTATTTCAATAGGTCGGAGAGAATTACCAAGCTATCACAATCATGCACATAACAATCATATAAGTATTTATAGGTGACTCAAATATTTATCATGAATAATCTGAACATAAACCCACAATTCACCTGATCCCAACAAATGCACCGCACAAAAGGAATTACATCATATGGATCAAAGCGAAGATGCAATGATAATTGTATTGAACATCAAAGAGAGAGAGAGAGAGATTGCCATATATGTACTAACTATGGACCCGTAGGTATGTGGTGAACTACTCACACATCATCATGAGGGCAACAAGGTTGATGAAGAAGCCCTCCATGATCGACCCCCCTCCGACAGGGTGCAGAAACAAAGTTCTAGATGGCCTCCCATCAGAACAGGGACTTGCGGCAGCATAAAAAGTGTTTCAAGACTCCCTCTGGTGTTTTAGGGTAGATGAGAATTTATAAGCCAAAGAACAGACTCGGGAGGGCCACAAGGGAGGCACAAGCCATCAGGGCACCCCCAGGCACCCTGTTGGCTTATGGGCCCCTTGTTAGGCCTCTAGCCTTCTTCTGATGCTCGTTTGTCTTCTTTTGGTCCAGAAAAATCACCAAAAAGTTACAGGGCCATTGGACTTCATTTGGTAAATAAAAAATCGGAACATGAAAAGTGAAAAATAATCAGAAAGCAACAACTCGCACAGGGCACTAGGTCAATAGGTTAGTGCTCAATACTAATATAAATTGGTACATAAATACCCCACAAGTATTCTAGAATGTTAATATACCAAGATGGAACCTAAAAAATATAGATACGTTGGAGACATATCAAGCATCCCCAAGCTTAATTCCTGCTCGTCCTCGAGTAGGTAAATGATAAAAATACAATTTTTGATGTGACATGCTATCCATGATGCAACCTTATGCATGTATGCTCACTGAGAAATGATGAATTAACAAACATTAATATAGCAATACTTATAGGTATAAACAGCAAATCATTAATGTTTCAAAGGATATGATCCTCAAAGATTGTTTTACCCTCCATTCATATTTATTCTATGAGCAAGGCATGGCTTCATATTCACCAGATTAATACAAATGTCAAGAACCACGGTGTTCAAGTTAGGAAATTGGATTGTAATTTTTCAATATGCATCAACTTTTTATTCTGCATGCAATACATGAGCGTAAACCATTAGACATAGCATAAAGGTGGAATAAAATATGGTGGTAGGTTTCAAAGGGGTAAAAGTGGAGAAGATAATCTCACATCAACTAGGCGTACCAATGAGCTATGGAGATGCCCGTCAAAAGATATCGATGCGATGAGTAGAGATTGCCATGCGAAGGATGCACTAGAGCTATAAGTGTATGAAAGCTCCACTGAAAATAAGTGGGGTGTGCATCCAACTTGCTTGCTCATGAAGACCTTGGGCATTTGACGAAGCCCGTCATCTGAATATACAAGCCAAGTTTATGAAAAAGTGATTCCCACAAGGATATGAATGATATAACATGAGACCCTCTATATGAAGAACAATGTGCCACTTTGAGGCACAAGTATGGTAAATGATAGTAGCAAAGTCCCTTCTCTATTTTTCTATCATTTTATTATTATTATGGTGGGCTCATTTGGCCTCCCCCATTTTTATTTCCTCAGTCAGACAATGCTCTAATAATGATGATCATCACACTTTTATTTACTTAGAACTCAACATAAAAACTGATAGGACGATATGACTCTGAATGAATGCCTCTTGCAGTGTACCAAGATGTGCAAAGATCTTGTAACAGCCGAAGTGCAATCCATGTATTAATTGCACGATGAACCTTGTACGACATGACAACCTTACATTCACTTAATAAGATTTGGTGCTTCACTTGCATCATATCATCATGTCATTCATTTTATTTTATTTCTCCTTGTTGCTTGTGTTGTGTTGGAATGGAGTTGATGTTGTGATGATGTGCTTGCAACAAGTAGTATGCTCATGAGTGAACCCCCCCCCCTTCCTTCAATAAAATGTTCCTAAGCTTGCGAATATTTTGAGTGTAATTTTAAAATTGTTCTTAACCTCGTGAACCTCTCTACCTTTAGTTTAAAACCCCAAAGCATTGGTCTATTTAATTGATGGCATTTTATTTTCTTCTCTTGAAAATGCCCAGACCATTTTTATGTAGTAGAGCATAATTGTGTGAGGCTAAATAATTTTACTCAGCATTTATCCCCTCTCCTTCCTATGGTTTCAAAGTTGTTTTGAACTGAGTTTTTATTTTAAAGAGAGAGAGTGAGAGAAGGAGAGCTAACGAGAACCCTGGACTAGCAGAGCCGCAACAGCCCAGCATAGCACACAGCCGCCCAACTAGCGCCCCCACATGCGTATTCTCCCTCATCGTGTACGGTCCATCCAGAGAGCCACATCAGCAACCTTTGTTATTTGACGGCCAAAGCTTGCCCTAGAACCCTATAAAACATGTCCTAGACCTAGACCTAGCTTCCCTCGACCGATTACAACCCTCTCCCCTGCTCGACGCTGCTCAGGTAAGCCGCCCACGCCAAAGCCAACGCCTATCCACCATGACCCGTGCAAGCTCGCGCGAGCTCGGGGTGACCCACACGTCGTGCCTCCAACCATGTGATGTCGCGGGAAGGATGTACCCGTAGGACCTATTTTCCCTCAATGAAAACCACGATGCCAAGGCCAGATCAAAGCCTCCCTCAACCTCTCCTTCTTCATCTTCTCTGACCAGTGCACCTCTGGATTTCTGTCGACTATTGTGTCGTCTCTGTCCAAGCTCCGACCTTACCTTACTGTCCTTGGTGAGCTAGGTTGTTGGAATTAAACACGAAAGAACGTGGCCATGTCGGATTCAGTACATGCATGTACGTGTCCGACTAGGTTTCTAGTTCAATCACGAGTAGAATTAGGATTAGTTGGCAGCCTAGCTAGCTAATATATATACTCATGTATACCCCTGTACTCAGAATCAGATCGTGAGTAATGAAAGCAATAAAGAAAAGGCCAGGAGCGACAAGCCCCTGTTGGCAATCAATATTGGTTTCGTGTGTGTGCGTGTGCATTGGCTAGAATCGATCAAGTGGAGGAATCGTTCTGGTTGCTAGCTTAGCTTCGGCTAAACGCAGGTAGTACACATCTAGAAGTAATCAGCTTGTGTGCTAGCTCGGTGCGTGCACGTTTTGCCGGCTTGGGGCTGAAACCAAGTTCGTCAGCAAGCTTCTATTCTTGTCGTCGTTCATGGTCGGTCGTATAGCTGTCGTCGGAAGTATTCGGCGCGGTCTGGGCCAACCCTTGGTATCTAGAGCAAGGTTGATCTTCTAGTAACGGAAGATCATGTCGAAGGACGACACGGACAAGCAGCTGGCGGCGTACTCCGGTGCGGCTAAAGTATTTGCTGCTCCGGCGAGTTCGTCGTACCCACAATTTGATCGCGAGAACTTCGGGGTCTGGAAGGCCTTGATGGAGTGTGGTCTCCGCGCCAACGTGTTGTGGGACGCAGTCGATCCAGGAGGCGACGCTTTCAAGAAGGAGGGAGCTGAGCATCGGAAGGATCGGCAGGCGGCGTCGGCGATTTATTCGGTGATGCCGATGGATGTCCTTCAACACGTGATCGCCAAAGAAACGGAGAAGGAGGTGTGGGATACGTTGGAGCTAATGTTCGAGGGACACAACCGCGTCAAGCAAGCCAATCTCCAAACTCTCTTAAGGAACTATGAGACTGTGGTCATGGGCGACAATGAGTCCGTGGACGAGTTCGCTTCACGGGTTGCTACTCTCGTCAATCGGATCCGGTCACTTGGAGAAAACCTCGCAGAGGCCTCGGTTGTTCGTCGGTTCTTGCGCACGGCTCGTCCCCGGTACCTGCAAATTGTCACGGCGATCGAGCAGTGCGTCGATCCCGCGACACTGTCCATTGATGATCTCGTCGGACGCTACAAGGCTCACGATGAGCGTATGCGGTACAATCTCGGGGACGGGATGAACGATGAGCATGTCATGCTCACGCGGGCTCAGTGGCAGGCGCTGGACTCAAGGAGAGAAGGTGAGGGCTCTAGCAGTTACACTCGCCAAGATCGTGTGCCAAACGAACAAAGTCAGAAGGACGCCAGCGATGGCGCTCCGAAGAAGAAGAAGAAGTTTGACAAGCGCAAGATCAAGTGTCATAATTGTGGCATCATGGGGCACTTCAAGTCGGAGTGCAAGAATCCCCCAAAGGAGAAGGCGCTCATGGCCCAGCAAGGAGATGAAGGTGACATGATGTTGATGTGTGAACTCATGGACGAGGAGGATCCAGTTCTTCAAGGGTCGGCTAAAGAAATTGCCGCACTCCGTGAAAGAAAAGTTTGCTCTCAAGATCATGGTTCGAAAACCCGTATCGATGCTACGGATGCGAGTGGTGATTCCGAAACTTACGTCAATGCTACGGGTGTAAGTGCTATATTTGCTGGAGCGAAGGAAGCGTTCATTGCATGCGCTCAGCCGTGGAGAAGCGGCCTTGTTACAAACATGAGGGGTGATTCCAAAATTCGTGTCGAAGCTACTGATGCGATGCATAAGTCTGAAATTTGTGTCAATGCTACGGACACGAATGTCACTTCGGCGTACGTGGCGTCTGAAGACCACGAATCAAAGTATGCTGATGCAAAAGTAAGCACGTGTGCACCAGCCATGTTACGTTGTCTAGTAATAGACGAAGACGTGATGTCGAAAGTCCACGAAGAGGCAAAGCGTACATGCGATGTGTCGTTGAGCAGAACATGCAAGCTAGGTGGTGACGGAGCTTGTTCTGATAAAGCGAGTTCTACGAGCGCTCGATCGAGAAGTTCTGGAGGCAGCTATTACACCGTTGGACCAGAAAGGCCGAAGAATAGCAGCAGCTATCCAGTTCGGGACGGAGCTGGTGGTGGCCGACGTGGAGGATCTTTAAGTGGTGGAACGGATGGGCTTCGCTCATCAAGAGAAGTTCCACTAGCCTGGAACTCAGGCGTGAAGGTTGTCGAGCGTGGCCGAGAAGGTGAAGGAGGTCAATCTGTATTGGTGCCTAGTTCAGGTGAAAAGTCGGGAAGCTCAACTCGGGTTGGAATTTTTGCATCGCCAAATGAAACGTGTGTAGCAGAAATTTTTCTGTCGCCTCCGACAGTAATGGAGGAAAGGACACCACCACCTGTATCCATAAAGCTACAGCCGGTGTTTCATCCATATCCGGAGGATACTCTTCGGACGATTGACCCGGTAAATATCAAAGGAAGTGGGCGAAGGTGTCTAGCAATTGCCGAGAAACCGGCAGATTTTGAAGACGCAAATACGAAGGAGTGTTGGCGTCATGCTATGAAAGAAGAGTTGGGGTCGATCCACGACAACAATGCATGGGAGCTTGTGGATCTTCCCAAAAATGAAAAAACCATGGATCTCAAGTGGGAATTTACGATCAAGAAAGAAGCTGAAGGGAATTGTGTGAAGCACAAGGCGAAGCTAGTGGCCAAAGAGTACATACAAGAGGCAGGTGTGGATTTCGAAGAAGTGTTTGTTCCTGTTGCAGAGATGGAATCGGTGAGATTACTCATCGCTCTCGCGGCTCAAGAATCATGGAAGATACATCACATGGATGTAAAATCCACGGTTTTGAACGAAGGAGATGTGTATGTGAATCAACCATCGAGTTTCATCAAAGAGGAAGAAGGACACGATGTATTGAAGCTACACAAAGTCTTGTATGGGCGACGGCAAGCCCTTCGGGCGTGGAACATCAAACTTGATCAGACTATGATTTCTCTTGGATTTGAGAAAGCCCCACTCGGGCATGCAATGTACAAGAGAGGTGAAGGAAGGGATCGTCTACTAGTTGGCATCTACGACGACGATCTATTGATAACTGGAGCATATGAAGAGGTGATTGCAAAGTTCAAGCTACAAATGAAGGAGCTTTTCAAGATGAATGATCTAGGTCTTTTGAGTTGCTACCTCGGGCCAGAGGTACATCAAAAGTCGGAAGGGGTCACACTATGCGAGGAGGCATACACAAGGAAGGTACTTGAAAACTGTGGCATGAGAGATTGCAATCCAATTGATGCTTCGATGGAACCTCGTCTTGAGTTGAGCAAGAAGGAGATGGTGAAACTACTCGGCTACAGTGGTAGTGATAAGGAAGGAATTGTTGACGACCGTAAGAGCACCTCGGACGTGGTATATTTCCTTGATAGAAGCATAGTAAGCTGGCTATCACGAAAGCAGAAAGTGGTGACATCGACTTCAAGTGAAGCAAAGTGTCAAGGTGTGTGGCTAGGAAGGCTACACGGTGATCTCATGGATCGAGATTCGGAACAAGTGGTGCTCAATGTTGACAGTGAGTCTATAATTTTTCTACGTGTGGATGCAGTGCGGCGTGACAGGAGCAAGCACATTGATACAATGTATCCCAACATGAAGGACTGCGTGGAAGAAGAGAAGACGGAGGTCAACTACAATTGCACCGATGATGAGCTGGCAGACTTGCTGACCAAGGCTTTGGATCGAGAGAAGATCCTGGCGATGCGAAGAAAGATCGGCGTTGGACTGTACGTAACCTGACGGCGTCGTGTTTAGGGGGGTGATTGTTGGAATTAAACACGAAAGAACGTGGCCATGTCGGATTCAGTACATGCATGTACGTGTCCGACTAGGTTTCTAGTTCAATCACGAGTAGAATTAGGATTAGTTGGCAGCCTAGCTAGCTAATATATATACTCATGTATACCCCTGTACTCAGAATCAGATCGTGCGTAATCGAAAGCAATAAAGAAAAGGCCAGGAGCGACATGCCCCTGTTGGCAATCAATATTGGTTTCGTGTGTGTGCGTGTGCATTGGCTAGAATCGATCAAGTGGAGGAATCGTTCTGGTTGCTAGCTAAGCTTCGGCTAAACGCAGGTAGTACACATATGGAAGTAATCAGCTTGTGTGCTAGCTCGGTGCGTGCACGTTTTGCCGGCTTGGGGCTGAAACCAAGTTCGTCAGCAAGCTTCTATTCTTGTCTTCGTTCATCGTCGGTCGTATAGCTGTCGTCGGAAGTATTCGGCGCGGTCTGGGCCAACATAGGTACCTTCCTCCTTCTCTTTGATACTTTTCGTTGTCCGTAGATCCCCTGGAAGATGCTTCGTCCATGCCAAGATCGTGTCCTCCGTGCTCTGGCCATAGTTACAGTGTATGCGTACTATTTTTTTGCATTTTGTTCTTGCTTCCCGCACGCCATCTCGTAGTCCCTCACGTATATGTCGCTCTCACGCATGCTCCACGGCACCGCACCACCACAGCTCGCCCACATGCCTTGTGCAAAGAAGCTATAGCCCTGCTTGATGTGTTAGTCACAATGGCTGCAAGCTCGGCGAACTCATGCCCACACCCACACACACACACGAATACACCCGAGCACACGGTAGTAGCTCCCCCAAACTTTTCCGGACCCATGGTGTGGGTCAGGGCCGCAATGGTCGATGCCTGGCTCGCCGGTGTTGATGTTGTTCCCCATCGTGTATAATGAGGAAGAAGGCAAGCCCTTCTACTTTGTTAATATAGATAGATGCCCATATGTCTTCGAATAGCCCCACTGAGTCAAGTTGGTTAGCGCAATCGCTTTCCACCCGCGCGACCAGGGATCAAGTCCTAGAGTGGGCGATGCATTTTGTGTGTGTTTTGCTTCTTGAGAAGATTGACTCTTGTCATTATGTCTTAGAAAATAAGATGTCCTTTGTAACACAAACATGTATCCAATGTAGTGGCTAGAGTGCCCCTGCCCATCCAGGCATATCCTAGGTTTAATTTTAGGTAGTAGGTTGTTTGATTTAGTTGTGGCATGTTTGTCTGCTGTAACATAGGCTTGTGATATATGATTTTGGGGTAGAAAAATCTATAGAATTCATCTGTTGAATTAGTTTTATCTTTTGAGAAAGTTGATGTGCATGATATTTTCACCATGATGGCCTTCTGTTAATTTTCTATGGAGCAATCCTTGCATCCTTTGTAAAACTTGTCTACATGAAAGTTGATGTTTGTTCTGTGTACTAGTCCCTGTTATTTTTCCTTGCCATAAAACCTTGTCTACTTGTGGTATTCTTGCTATCAACATGCCATGTCAATGTTGCTAATTTGGTAGTGTGAAATATGACCAAGTCTGAAGCTCTTATCAAGTAGATGTGTTTCCATGTGGATTGGTAAGTATCTATAGGTTCTTTGTGCTGGTGCAAAGGAGTGGATGATAGAGCATGTTGCCCTCTATTAAATGGTGCCAACACTTTGCAATATAGGTTTTGCATCATAGCTATTCTTAGTGTCCAATATGTCATGCTGTTGTAAACTGTTGTGTATTTCACCTTGTGAATTTTGCTAAGTCTGGGAATCACCTAAGTTAACCATGCCATGTTAAGAGGATGCTATCAATGGATCTGTGCAGTATTTTCTCATTGTTAGTTGGCGTTAATTGTAGTACTTGTTGGCCTCTATCAACATGTTAAATTTAATACCATCAAAGTCCCTGTAGCATAGTGTTTCATTGCTATCAATATGCCATCATGATCACTCTGCTCGTGAAACACTCGTAATTTTCACCAAGTCATAATGTGCTATGTTTTATGCCATATTGTGAGTGTGATTGCCATTGATCCATGCTGCTATCCATGTTGTTGTTTGTACGAGTTGTAGTGCATCATGTTCACTTAATATACATGTCTTGGTTGAGTATGTTAGCCTGTTGTAGGTGTTACTTTTTGTGTGTGCAAAGTGACATGTTGCTGTTTTTGGTCAGTTTTCTTATAGAATTGTTTTGCATTTTGTGAGAGTTGTACCCCTTTGTTTTGCATGACCTTTAGGTACATTTCACCTACAATTCCGTGCCCAATCCAGTGAAATACTTGGGATGCCAAGGAATTACCCATAGACTCTCTCAAATTCAGTTTTATCATCGTTGCCTTCGTTACCTTGGCGTGAGAGTTCCGAGAGATCCGTAACTCGGTTTGGTATGTTCTGTATATGCATTTGTATAGTTTTCATTTTTGCCATGTTCATGCATGTCCAAATAATTAAAATTGAGGTTCTGTCCAGAATAATAATAACTAAATAATTGCATGAGAAAGATTACTAGTGTAGCATTGCCATGCTTCATTCACATCATATTCATGCATCATATTGTTTGAGCATAGTGTCGTGGTTGCGTGTTCATTGGATGTTGTATTTTCTTTGGGTAGCGCCGGGTGTAGAGCACGTGTACAAGGATCCTATTGAGAATTTTCCTGGAGAGCAAGAGTTCTGTTCCCCAGAAGAATTGCCAGGCCAGATGATCATTGACCTTGATATCGTTTCTAAATTTGTTATGCTTACTTGTCTCATTTCTATCATTACTTATCGCTGCCTACCACCTGGATATCAAGCCTCCCAAAATTCCATGATAAGCCGCTAATGCATCCACATCCTAGCAAACATTATTTGGTTAAGTTAGCGCTTGCTCAGCTCTTCTTATAGCGCTGCTAGTTGCACGTGTAGGGCGATCCATGTGTTTGACTTGGATATTTGGGATATCATCTTATTATTGCTATTTAATTTAATGCACATATATACTTGGTAAAGGCGGAATGCTTGGCCTTTTGCTTGGTGTTTTGTTCCGCTTTTTCTGCCCTAGTTTCTGTTACCTTTGTTATGTTCCATATTGAGTGCTCCTAACACGCTTGGGGTTGTTACGTGGACTCCCTTGATAATTCATTTTGGGTTAAGACTCTTCTGGCAAGGCCCAACACTGGTATTACATTTGCTAAACAACTTAATAAAAAAATGCATGGGAATAGCTACCCCATGGATAATTAATCAATGATCCAAGCTAGTGCTCCTCATGAGTGTTGGTCCAAACGGGCAGACTGCGGGGCCACCACGGGAAACTCGGGGTTTGGCTTTACTCGTAGGCTTTCCCATCTCGTAGTGCCCTGAGAAAGAGATAAGCGCGGCTCCTATTTGGCTATCGCGTGTCGGATGGTCTTGTTGTATTTTTTTTACTCTCAGTGAATGCCATGTGCACTAGGATATCAATGATACCTCGGGCTATCTTGAGATTGAGGTTTTCTCTCTAGGGCAGCTTGTGATAGTTTGTGATGGACAAGTTGGAGCACCCCTGCAGGGTTAAATCTTTCGGAAAGACGTGCACGCGGTTGTGTGGCAACTTGGAATTTTTTTAACATTCGGTTATAGGAAACTTGAAGCAACTTATTCTAAATGAACCAACGGTGTGCGTAACCGTGACCGTGTCTTTTCGACGAAGATTCAGAAGGAGAACATGATGGGGTTATGTTTGGCGTAAGTAGGTGTTCAGGATCACTTCTTGATCATAATTAATTTGCGACCGACTTGCATAGTTACTCATGTTAATGCTTAGTACTGCCGCAACCTCACCACATTGCCATACCTCACCCATTGACTTCATTAGTCCTGATATCCTGGTCACGATATTGCTGAGTACCTGTGGCACACAGATTACTACAACACCACAAGTTCACGTACCGCAGATCCTGAGACAGAAGATGCTCCACAACTCAAGTGCGAGTACGATGAGGAGAGTTGGCGCATGTACATTACCTACCCGGACGAGTAGAAGGGCATTGGTCGCCTCCTGGTATAGCGAGATAGACTTCATTGCTTTTTACCACTTGATTTCATCTATAGTCCGACCCTGTCTTCTGGATCTTGGAATAAATTGTGGCTGACTTGTACTTTAGCATGTGGCGAGTGTAAACCAACCCATATACTCATGTCTTCTTAAACGTATCTCCAAATATTTCTGTACCCGCGAAATTGAGGATCCCTTTGCTTGATATAACTTGTCCGAGTCGAGTCTTGTGAAACACTATTTTGAGTCTAGTTGTATCAGAGAGTATGATTCTTTTTTCTCCTCTTCCCTCCTCTGGTGAGGAACAACGACTTAGGGATTTTAACTCTACAACTCTTCTCGCTCAAAAATAATTAGGATCACGTGGGTATTTTGGAATCTATATAATGTCGATGTGACGAAGTTCTATACTTGGTGCCTCCTATTTTATAGGACTAGAGATCCAAGGGGTTTTGGACACATCGTTATTGTTAGGCTTCCTTAGTATCTCAGGACGTGGACATCAAAACGCTTCAATACTTTGCTTGGTGGCAAATAGTGTCGTGACATTTCCCTAGTAGTGGTGGAGATAGCTCGGATGATCTACTAGGTCTGGTATCTTTTTTTCATTGGTCCAAGGTAGATGACTTTGCGGTACTTCTCGTACATGTCTTGACAGTTGCGGGAAAGGTCATGCAGTTGATTACATTGAGTAGGTTCATGTACTGTAACTGCAACCTGATAGCATAACCAAGAAAGTTTTCGGATATTCTCAGGTGGGAATTCAAGTAGTCACCTTGGAAATTCTTTCATCGGATGTATGTAAGGATATACATTTGTTCCGAATAATTCTTATCTCAAAAACTTGTCAATTGCAAGTGGCTTTGAATCTAATGATGTCATCACTAATCCGTAGAAGCGTTCTTACTAACTCTAGTTTGAATGCAAATTGATAAGACTTCATGTTGCAGTATTTCAAGCCTTTGATTCAGCTTATCAGCTTCATCTTTCCATCTATGATCTAATATTCTTGTCCATCTCTAGGATGGCTCCAGCAACCCACCAGAATCCGAGTAGTGACGGGGAGAAGTCAGACCCTCCATCACCCGCTCCTCCTTAGGAGGCGTGGCAAGGTTTGGTGGCGGCAACCAATGCGAACACTCAGATGCTGCTTTAGATGATGCAAGAAAGGAATCAAGGCCATCAAGGGAATTTCAACAACTAGCCATAGTTTGCTTCTCTAAATCAGTTCCTTGCAAATCAGCCCATGTCCTTCACCTGTTGTGATCAACCTTTCGATGTGAATGATTGACTCCATGACATGAACAAGTATTTTGAGTGCAGCAATGTCAAGCCTAAGGACTATGTCAATTTTGCAACTTTCCAGCTGAAAGGCCAGGCAGCAGAGTGGTGGCAGAAGCTCAAGGATTCCAGAGGTGGTTGTTTGACGAGTTGGGATGACTTTTGTCGTGAATTCAGAGCTTATCACATTCCTTCAAGCTTTGTTGAGGGAATGCATGAGAAATTGAGGAATCTCAAGTAAGGAAGCATGTTTGTCTATCAGTATAACATCGACTTACAAAACCTGGCCCGCTATGCTAAGAAGGATGTTCGTGATGAGAAGAGCAAGATTTATCGGTTCAGAGGTGGTCTCAGGGAAGATCTTCATCTTCCTCTTGTTGCGCACGAGCCCGTGAGTTTGATGAGTTCTATAACTTGGCTCTTAAGGGTGAATCAACTCTGCTCAGGGTCAAGAATTCAAGGAAGTGGTTCAGAGACTCCCATCCGTCTTCATCCTCAGCTCATATTGTTCCTAAGAAGCATAAGTATTGGGTTCCTCCTACTCCTCTGCCTCTTCCTCCTCAACAGCTGAAGGAGAACGGTGGTCGTGGATCTTCCCCCCAGCCAACCGAGGTTACCATTAGAAGCCTCGGGTGCCTAAGTTAGGAGCTCCTCCAGCTCACTCCCGTCTGCTAGCAGAGGTTACTTGTCACAAGTGTGGTCAGAAGGGTCACTTCTCCAACAAGTGTACCACCCAACGGCGTCTTCCACCTCCTCCTCCAATCAAGCCCCTAGGCAATGCTATGGTGAAGCATAATCCCAAATATGCAAGGGTGAACATGGTCAACTCAGCTCAAGCAGAAGATTCCTCAAAAGTGATCATGGGTAATATCTTCGTTAGTTGTATTCATGGGCAAAAGTCTTGTGTGACACAGGTGCATCGCATTATTTCATGTCATATCCTTTTGCATCCAAGCATATTCTTCATCTGGAAGAGTTACCTAGACCATTGGGAGTTGTTTCTTCTAGGAAGCACATGTCTCTTTTAATGGTTCTAGATGTTTCTATCAAGATGGGCAATTATTCTTTTCTAGCCTCTCCAATTGTGCTTGACAATTCTGATATTGATCTAATTCTTGGCATGGATTTCCTTGGGATGAACAAGGCGCACATTGATTGTGCAGCCAAATAAATCAAATTGAATCATCCTTGAGAAGACATGATCATTTTTGCTGCTTGCGATGACACGATTTGTCTATTTTCTCTCAATGAGAAGGGGGAAATCTCAGCCATATCTCAAGTTCCTCTCATATGTGAGTATGAAGATGTCTTTCTAGAAGAATTGCCAGGAATGCCTCCTCATCGGCCAGCAGAGTTTGTGATTGAACTTGAGCCTAGAACTAAACCGGTTTGCAAGCGTCCTTATAAACTTGACCCCGAAGGGCTGAAAGAGTTGAAGAAGCAACTAGATGAACAAGAATGACTGGGTTTGGTTAGACCAACTTCTTCACCTTGGGGTTGTGGTGTTCTTTTTGTCAAGAAGAAAGAGAGCACGCATCGACTTTGTGTTGATTACCGTCCATTAAATAAGAACACAATCAGGAACAAGTATCCACTTACCAACATCAATGAATTGTTTGAGCAATTAAAAGGGCCAAGGTTTTCTCCATGATCGATCTTTGAATGGTCTATCATCAAATCCGTATTCGTTAAGAATATATTCCCAAGACTGCTTTCAGGACAAGCTTTGGCTCTTATGAGTACAAAGTGATGTCTTTTGGTCTCGCAAATTCTCCTTCGACTTTTTATCACATGATGAATTATGTCTTCTCTCCAGTCAAGAATGAGTTCATCTTGGTGTATCTTTATGACATTCTAGTCTTCTGTGAGACTGAGGAAAAACATGCAGAACATTTCCGACTTGTGCTTGACAAGCTAAGAGAGCATCATTTCTACGCAAAATTCTCTAAATGTGAATTTTGGCTCAATGAATTGGTGTACATTGGGAATCTCATTTCTGCCGAGGGCATCAAGGTGGATCCTGAAAAGGTTCAAGCCATTGTCAAGTGGGAGCCTCCTCAGAATGTCAAGCACATTCGAAGCTTTCTCAGGTTTGCAAGTTGTTGTAGAATATTTGTGGAGAACTTCTCCAAGATTGCTAAGCCATTGTCCAACCTTCTTCAGAAGAGCTTAATATATGTCTGGACTCCCGAGTGTGATTTGGCTTTCAATAAACTCAAGGGGAAGCTCGCCTCAACTCTGATTCTAACTCCTCCTCATGAATCCAAGAAATTCCAAGTTTTCTGTGATGCATCTTTGCAAGGTCTTGGTGGTTTTCTTATGCAAGACAAGAAAGTGGTAGCTTATACCTCTCATCAGTTGAAGCCTAGTGAGAAGAACTACCCCACTCCTGAGTGTGATTTGGCTTTCAATACACTCAAGGAGAAGCTCACCTCAGCTCCGGTTCTAACTCCTCCTCATGAATTCAAGCCATTCCAAGTTTTCTGTGATGCATCTTTGCAAAGTCTTGGTGGTTTTCTTATGCAAGACAAGAAAGTGGTAGCTTATACCTCTCGTAAGTTCAAGCCTAGTGAGAAGAACTACCCCACTCACGATCTTGAGTTGGTGGCAATTGTCCATGCTTTGGTTACTTGGAGACACCTCTTGTTGGGAAGGCAAGCTGAATTCTACACCGACCACAAGAGTTTGAAATATATCTTCACTCAACCGAAGCTCAATATCTGTCAAACACGTTGAGTGGAGATGATCCAAGATTACAATCCAAGCATTGAATATATGCGAGGCAAAGCAAATGTGATTGCAGACCACAAGAGTTTGAAATATATCTTCACTCAATTGAAGCTCAATATCCGTCAA
The DNA here is from genome assembly GCF_904849725.1 of Hordeum vulgare subsp. vulgare. Classification (NCBI taxonomy): domain Eukaryota; kingdom Viridiplantae; phylum Streptophyta; class Magnoliopsida; order Poales; family Poaceae; genus Hordeum; species Hordeum vulgare. The sequence goes on along the minus strand of NC_058521.1, from coordinate 424,990,899 downwards.
ATACGTTGAGAGGATATGATCCAAGATTACAATCCAACCATTGAATATACGCCAGGCAAAGCAAATGTGATTGTAGATGCTTTGAGCAGAAAGGTGATATGTCTCCAACATATCTATAATTTTTGATTGCGCCATGTTGTTATATTATTATTCTTGGATGTGTTATAACCATTTTATAGCAACTTTGTATCATTTTTTGGGACTAACCTATTGTGCACAGTGCCAGTTGTTGTTTTCTGCTTTATTTTTTCCTTCAGAGAAAATCAATATGAGATGAATTCCAAATGCCACGAAATTTTTTGGACATTTTTTTTGATCAGAAGGAAACTTTAGTACCAAGGATGCTCACCAGGGGAGGCTTAGGCGGCCCACTTGGCACCAGGGCGCGCCCTCGTGGGTAGTGGGGGCCTCGGGCACCTATTCCACCGCCTCTGAGCTCTATAAATACCCAATATTCTAGAAACCTTAGAAGGGGAGACAAAAAATTGTGTCAGCCCTCACAAGTTCCATAAGCCACGAAATCTCATCTAGAGGTTGTTCTAGAGAGGAACACAGTCACAGAGGGGTTCATCATCCACATTGGTGCTCCTCCATTGATGCGTGATTAGTTCATATCTGACCTATGGGTCCATAGGCACTAGCTAGATGGCTTTCCCTCTTGTTTTGCTTCTCAATACAATGGTCTCTTGGAGATCTATTTGATGTAACTCACTCTTTTGTGGTGTGTTTGTTGGGATCCGATGAATTGTGAGTTTATGATCAGATGTATGAAATTATATCCACTCTTGATTATTATAGCCTCGTATTTCTTCTCCTACATTTGGGTTTCGTGTGGACACCTTGTTCTTTTTATCTTGCAATGGGAAGAGGTGCTTTGTGATGGGTTTGATCTTGCGGTACTCAATCTCAGTGACAGAAAGAGACATGACACATATGTATCGTTGCTGTTAAGGATAAAACGATGGGGTATATTCCTACATGAATAGATCTTGTCTACACCATGTCATCATTCTTAAAGCATTACTCGATTTCTCCACGAACTTAATACACTAGATGCATGCTGGATAGCGGTCGATGTGTGGAGTAATAGTAGTAGATGTTGGCAGAAGTCGGTCTACTTGTCTTGGACCTGATGCCTATATACATGATCATTGTCTTGGATATCGTCATAATTATTTTCTCTTCTATCAGTTTCCCAATAGTAATTTTTCTACCCACCATTTGCTATTTTCTCGAGAGAAGTCACTAGTGAAACCTACGGGCCCCAGGTCTATTCTACATCATCTATTTGCAAGATCTATTTTGCTATTCATGTTTCCATTTTATTTGCTCTTTTGTTTTCAGATCTATATTATCAAAAACCCAGAAATACGTTGCTTCTTTTTATTGACCATCTGAAAAGGATCGAGATGGACCTAGAGGGGGGTGAATAGGTACAAATCCAAATTTTAATAATTACTTAGCAATTTTAGGCTAAAGTGTGGAATATAAGTGTAAGCCTAATAATTGCTATGACAAAGAGTAAGCTATTAGGAGTGAGACAAGGCAAGCGGTAAACAATAAGAAAATACAAGTATGTAATCAAGATTAACACAAGTAGAGAGTTAGGGTTAGGAATAACTGAAACTCCGAGAGAGACAAGGATGTATCCCGATGTTCACTTCCTTGGAGGGAAGCTACGTCACCGTTAGAGGGGCGGATGTTACCACGAAGGCACACCAACGCCACGAAGGCTCACCCTATTCTCCCTTTGAGATAACTCCATGAAGGCATTTCTCAACCACTAGAGGTAAGCCTTGAGGTGGCTTCCAAACCTTCACAAACTTTCCGGGGGATATCACAATGGTTTGATTCCACTCCAAAGACTCCTACCGCCTAGGAGTCTCCAACCTCCAAGAGTAACAACATCACGGGGATTGCTCAAAACTTGCTCAAATCACAAATCACTTTGGTGGGAAGGAGGAGAGGGAGATGATCTATCTTTTGATTGGAACAACACTCTAAAGGACTCACAAATGCTCTTGGGATCTAGGATTTAGTGTAGACAAGAGTGAGTGAGAGGAAAGGTGTTCTTGGATGTGTCTTAGCTGTGTTGAACAACCTTTCACGAGGTGGGAGAAGAGTATTTATAGTGTGGAGTGAAATCCAGCCGTTGGAGGTGCAATAAGTCACACAGGGTCCGGACATCCGACACTTGTCGGAATTCCGGGCGTCCATGAGGGACCGGACGTCCGACGGGGGTCGGACGTCCGAGACCTGTAGGCATGACTGGAACCCTTCTGAATTTATCAGTCGTCGGACGTCCGACAGGGGTCGGTCGTCCGAGGCCTGTAGATGTGCCTGGACATGTTTGAATACATCAGCATACGAACGTCCGGAGAGGCCTAGAAGTCCGTGTTATACAGCACAATTTCTACTGGTGGTGGCTTCCGGATTTCCGAAGGGTGTCGGACATCCGGCGCTCGGACGTCCGGAGGGAGCCGGATTTCCTAGATATAGTGCACACAAACTACTGGTGTTGACCTCCGGATTTCCGGAGCTTGGCCGGACGTCCGGCCCTCGGACGTCCGGAGGGAGCCGGATTTCCGAGATATAGTTCCTTCAAACTACTGGTGTCTGGCTGCGGATTTCCGAAGCCAGCCGGACGTCCGGCCCTCGGACGTCCGGAGGGAGCCGGATGTCCGAGGAGATTGGAGATATGTTGAATTGTAGAGAGTGGAGAGTATGTGATGTTTGATATGGTTGTAGAGATGTGGTATGAGCAAGTTTCTCGCAAAGCCTGTGATCCCCTCTTAATAGTGCGGGATCCCTATACTCAATATCAGTAAACTCAAAAGATTATTCTACAGCATCTCTTCTTAATCCCGAGTCTTCTCGAAATATAACTCACCAATCTTTTCAGGCAACCTTTGGCACATAAATCTTAATCTACTAAAGTACTTGCCGTCGTGAGATACACTCAACAAATAGGATTAGTTTCCTATGTATGTGTTGTCATTAACACCAAAAGACAATTAGGGGCATAGCATGCACTTTCAATCTCCCCCTTTTTGGTAGTGGATGACAACATATACATAGGTCTCAAAAATATTAACCATACATTACAGTCTAGGAGATATTTAGTACGGAGCTCCCCCTTAGGATATGCATGATAAAGAAATCGAAGCTCCAAATGGATCAACATGGAAGAATAATAGATCATCATAGAAATAATGGAGCAAGACATAATAGTCTATGATGATATCATAGCGAATCACAACCATTCATAAGTAGCCATACATGAGTTTTATCCATTACATTAAATCTCCAAAGACTAAAAATGACGAGAATAAAATTTTTAACTATGATACATTACTCCCCCTTTGGCACCAAGTACCAAAAAGGGAGCCATCAATAACACCAACCAAACTCAGAGCTCATCACCATCATCATCAGCATCATCAGCCAAACCACTGCCCCCAGCCTCGTCAAAGAACTCAGAGCACTCAGGACCAGAAGGGAAGCCAAAATCAATGGAAGGAGCAGCAGGAGGGGCCTCATCATCACTCACAGTAAGATCGCCCGAGGCTCTCAGACGAGCCTTGAGGGCATTCTGAGAGGAAACTAAGCGGGAAACCACATCATGGGTTTGACCACACGGAAAGGAGACAGCCTTCATCAAAGAAGAGTGAGCTTTGCCAAGGAATTTGGCAATGCGACCAAGAGACGCGGAGCTAGATGAAGGGGTGGCGGCCCGTGCAGCAGTGCGGAGAGTGGTAGTAGAGGAAGAAGGGGCGTTCTTGGGAGCAAAATCATTCGCCATGTGAGCGGGAATGGTCCACTTGCGATGGATGTGAGTGGTAGCCACAGAGAAATCAACAACGTGGTTAATAAGTGCCTGAATGAAAGGAGCATGAGGAAAGGCTCGCTTGAACTGAAAGCTAGCAAGCCGAATCTCATGCCATAGGAAATGGGGCACATTGATTTTGGTCTTGGGGTTCTCGAACAAGTGGTACATGATGTATATACAATAGCCACTTCAAGAACCCTTATCACCCATCTTGGGATAGATGGTGCGGATGACACACTGAAAGATAATGAAGTAAGGTGAGTGCCAGATGGAAACCTGGTTAAGGTCCTTCTGGTGCTCATCCTCATCAAGCTCACGAAGTGGTTTGAGGAGGTGTCCACACACGTCAATATTCTTAGGCGCATGGTTAGGATCATCCTTATGTATTTTATAACCGGAATGTGGAAAACCCAGAGCGGCAACAAAAGTAGCATAAGTGGATTTGAAACGAACGTCAGAGGTCATCCAGGTGACAGTGTTGTCGGAGCCAAAATGACAGGTGGCATAGAACTGGTGAATGGCAGCAGCATTATAGTCGCAATGAAAAGCAAACGGGGCGGCAAGCCCCGAAGACTCAATAAGCTCAATGGCACCCGGATATTTTGCCGGGTGCTTGTGAATATGCTCAATATCTATGTAAAGATGATTAGATAACCCCTTAGGAACTATGACCGTGGAAAACGTCCGCCTGGACGTTTGTGCAAAAACGTGAATCCGTAGAATCACTGCCGACCGCGTATTGATTTATGTCGCGGCAGAAAGTAAGATAGGAAGCTGCCCCAAGAGTGGTAAAGTTGGTGATATCACGACCCAACGTGACAGGGGGCTCTAAGGAGATGCGGCGAGCTTCACCTTCAGGCTGGGCAGGAGGCGGTTGTGGCATGTAGGACACCCTGCGAGACCCGAGCTTGGACCTTCGAGCGACGGGTTGAGGAAGTTCCTCAGCGGCAAGCTCCTCCTCGAAGTCGGGGTCAGCATCATCAGACGGTGATGGAGACGGCGACCGCCGGGGCGGAGAACGCCGGGCAGCCCTCTTGAAGGGACGGTGTGGCTCATCCGATTCCGACCCCGTGTTCATAGGGATGCGAGAGGATGAGCCGGCCACGGTCTTCCGAGCGGTGTGCTTGGTCTTGCCATGGAGCCCTACGCGGATGAAGAATCCCCAAATGAGGAATGAACAAGGAGAGATATGAGATAAATCAAATCCACGCAAGAAAATACAGAGGAGCAACCTGAGATGGATCCCGTGAAGAATACGGACGGAGGAGTAGGGGATCCGCGGAGGAGATCGATTCGATCTCGTGGAGGGCGGCGCTGGGGAGGAGCTCCTCGAGCTGCTCCCAGGGCTGGCGGCGGCGGCTGGGGGGAAATGGGACGCAGGGGATTAGGCAAAAGGCCCAGCCCTGCGCCCAGCTTTATATAGGGCCCCGAGGCGTCGGACGTCCGAGAGGCGTCGGACGTCCGGAGGTCGGACGTCCGGAGGTCGGACGTCCGAGAGGTGTCGGACGTCCGGAGGATGTTCTGGCGCCGGACGTCCGAGATGAGCCGGACGTCCGAGAGATAGAGGAGGGGAGTGATTTGATGATGATGACTTGCATGGTATATATATATATAAGACAAACTATGAGCACTGTTTTCCTAGAAGCATTACATGCATGAAATGATCTGTGCGTACGTTGTAAGCTTGAAAACACATAGAATTACTACGCACTCCCCCTAAATATATGCGCACATCAAGACACAACCATAATGTGAGTGTATGTATGTGTGCAAGATTTCAAGATATATTGTCAAGCTCCAAGATACCAAGTTCACGCCTAAGTTGACAGAACCTAGCTACGCTAAGTGGCTTGGTGAAAATGTTGGCTAACTGCATGTCGGTACCCACAAGGGTAATATCAATGTCACCCTTTTGCACATGGTCTCTCAAGAAATGATACCTAATATCAATATGTTTTGTGCAAGGGTGGTCAATGGGGTTTACGGAGATCTTTATGGCACTTTCATTATCACAGAGAAGAGGAACGTGTCGATACATGATACCATAATCCTTCCATGTTTGCCTCATCCATAGCAATTGAGTAGCACAGCTTGCGGCTGCAATATATTCGGCCTCGGCCGTGGAGAAAGAAACACAGTTCTGCTTCTTCGAGGACCAACTTACCAACGAGCGTCCAAGAAACTGACATGCACCGGAAGTGGATTTCCGTCCCACTTTATCACCGGCCCAATCCGCATCAGAATACCCAATAAGATCAAACTTTGCATCCTTAGGGTACCATAAGCCTAACTTTGGGGTGTGAACAAGGTATCTAAGAATGTGCTTAACCGCCGTGTGATGGCTTTCCATAGGGGAAGCTTTAAATCTAGCACATATTCCTACACTTAACATGATGTCCGGTCTAGATGCGCAAAGGTAAAGCAGCGAACCAATCATGGAGCGATAGGTAGATGGGTCAAAAGGAATACCGTTTGAGTCTTCATTTAGAACTACATCGGTGGCCATGGGTGTCTTCATTGGTTTAGCATTTGTCATATCAAATTTCTCAAGAATGTCCTTGAGATACTTATTTTGGGACAAGAAAATCCTATCTTGAAATTGTTGTATTTGAAAACCAAGAAAGAACTTCAAGTCCGTGTTGAGTGACATCTCAAAGGTCTTGGTCATGGAGGCCGCAAACTTCTTGCACAAATGAATGTTAGGAGAACCAAAAATGATGTCAGCTACATAGATTTGGCATAAGATCAAATCACCATTTTCCCTCTTAGTAAAAAGCGTGGGATCGATCACCCCGACCACAAAGCCATCATCGAGTAGTAACTTCTTAAGATGATCGTACCAAGCACGGGGTGCTTGTTTAAGACCATACAGTGCCTTGTGAAGTTTATATACATGGTCTTTGTGATGAGGGTCAACAAACCCAGGTGGTTGTGATACATATACCTCTTCTTGTAGAGGACCGTTAAGAAAAGCACTTTTCACATCCATTTGATGCAAGGTCAAACCATTGAAAGCAGCATAGGCCAATAAAATGCGAATGGACTCAAGACGAGCAACAGGGGCGAAAGTTTCACCAAAGTCCAAACCTTCAACTTGGGAGTACCCCTGTGCTACTAACCTTGCCTTGTTGCATAGAACAGTCCCGTTCTCATCTTCCTTGTTCTTGAAAATCCATTTAGTTCCAATAACATTATGTTCCTCAGTTGGTCGTTCTACCAATGACCATACTTCATTGCGTGTGAAACTGTTTAGCTCTTCTTGCATAGCAAGTAGCCAGTCATTGTCACATAGTGCATCCTGAACCCTGTGTGGCACGGTACTAGAGACAAACGAAAAGTGAGCACAAAAGTTTGTTAATTGTTTACGAGTCACTCTACCTTCCGATACGCCTATGAGGATTTGATCAATATCAACACGACCGGACACACGTGGCATGATGGAGGTCAAGGTTTCACGAGGTTCAACTTCGTTTCCATCATCAATGTCCTCAACATATGGATCATTTATGTGCGGAGGAAGATATTCCTCTTCACGTTGCACCTGTTGAGGTTCATCATCAAGCATGCCCATACTTTGGTCTACCTCTTGAAGATCAACTTGTTCTTGAGTGTCATCTCCCACTTGATCCTCAACAACAGGCATGATGGGTGTGCTAGTATCTTGTGGAGGTACGGGTAGTGAACCGTCTTGAGGATGCGAGATGTTCTCATCATCATCATGGGGTCTTTGTTTCATAGGCAAAAGTGCACCTACACCCATGTTTAAGATATCTTGTGGGGAGTCTTCTTCACCTGCATCATTTAGATCAACTTGCTCCCCATGGGAGCGGTTAAATTCATCAAACGTCACGTCACAGGTTTCTATAACACATCTAGTGGATTTGTTGTAGACTCTGTAGGCGTGAGAGTTTGATCCATAGCCAACAAAAATCCCCTCAGTTGTTTTGGATTGAAATTTCCCTAACCGTTCCCGTTTGTTGAGGATGAAGCATTTGCATCCAAACACATGAAAGTACTTAACATTGGGCTTGTTCCCAGTTAGGAGCTCATACGGAGTTTTCTCCAATATTGATCGGAGGAAGAGCCGGTTTGATGCATGACATGCTGTGTTGACGGCCTCAACCCAAAAGCTATGTGGTGACTTGTATTCATCTAACATGGACCTTGCCATTTCCACAAGTGTCCGGTTCTTCCTTTCTGCCACACCATTTTGTTGGGGAGTGTAGGGTGCGGAGTACTGATGTTCAATCCCCTCATCACTCAGGAATTCTTCTAGGGTGTAGTTCTTGAACTCAGAGCCATTATCACTTCTTACTGCCTTAATGTCCTTGTCAAACTTCCGCTGGGCTTGTTTGGAAAAATCAATGAAAGTGACCTTTGTCTCGTCCTTGGACTTGAGAAAGAACACCCATGTATATCTTGAGTAATCATCAACAATGACTAGGCCATACTTTTTCCCTCCAAGACTTGCCCATGAAGGAGGCCCGAATAGATCCACATGAAGGAGCTCTAACGGCCTCGAAGTGGATACAACGTTCTTGGGTGGATGTCTTGATTGAGGTTGCTTCCCAGCTATGCATGCACTGCACACACGATCTTTCTTAAAAGATACATTTGTTAGTCCAAGGATGTGATTACCGTTTAAGAGATTTTGAAGATTTTTCATGCCAACATGGGCGAGCCGGCGATGCCACAGCCATCCCATGTCTGCCTTGGCCATTAGACAAGTTGTATGGAAAGTGCTCTCTTTCGAGAAATCAACCATGTAAAGGTTGCCATCCAACTCTCCAACAAAAGCCACTTCAAGAGTGTCTCTCTTAAAGACTTTCACATCCTTTAGTCCAAATAGTGTGTCATAACCGACGGAAGCCAATTGGCGAACTGAAAGTAAATGATATTGAATAGATTGGACAAGCATGACATTTGCAATAGACATGTCATTAGTGATTGCCACCTTGCCCAACCCAATTACCTGCCCTTTCGACCCTCCACCAAATACAATGCTCATGTATGGTCGAATGGCTTGCATGAAGTCATAGAGCAGGTTACTATCTCCGGTCATATGATTGGTGCATCCACTGTCGATCACCCATTTTGCTCCACCGGAGAAAATAGCCTATAAAGAATTAAGACTTGGTTTGAGGTACCCATTTTGTCATGGGGCCTTTCACATTACTTACAAGAGTCTTAGGAACCCAAATAGCATAGAATCGAAATGCATTACGGGGACCAACGAATTTAGCATAGACCCCTCCTTCCTTTGATTTGCGTAGTACATAGGATGGCGGCATGAATTCGGTTGTCTTGTTGTGAATAGACAAGCCCCTAGTGGCCGATCCACTCACAACCTTACCTTTCTCCGTGTGTCCCTCTGGTACAAATATTTCCATAAGAGGAATGGTACACTTCAGAGGAGATGCACTTTTCTTGGCAGTGCTTGGGTCGAACCCAAGTCCTTCCTTGGCGACACCTCCATTGTTTCGACGTAAGATCTCATTGAGAGTCTTTTGTCCTTGTGCACATGTCATGAGACCTCTGTCTAGCTGTGCCCTTAACAAACAGTTTTCCTCAAGGATAGATGTTAGTTCACTACTAGGGTTAGTAGTGCAAGTATCAACATTGATAATAGGTGAGGAGTAGGCCTTAGCTAGAGTGTCAAGATAAGTGACCTTAAGTGCCTCAAAGCTCTTTGTAAGAACAGTGAGTTTCTCTTCCTTGTCTTTGAGGGACAAGGATAGACGCTCACAGTCCTTAGAAAGAGAAGCATGATAGTTCACAAGTCGATCTTTATCATTTAGTAATTCTCTGCACACATTTTCAGCCTTTTTCAAGGAGGCAAGATCATTAGCATGTTTATCAAGGTTTTCACCTACTTTTGAACATAATGCATCATTTTGCGCTTCCTCATAAAGGACTTTCTGCTCAAGGAGTTCATTTCTCTCCTTCTCCTCAGTGACGAGGGTTTTGAGTTCCTTGATGGTATTGGTGTGCTTACTCACCATTTCCATAAGTATTCGAAACATAGTGAGCTTCTTTCCTTTAAGAGAGCACATAAATTTGTTCATTTTAGCAAACATGGGATGATCTAAATCATTATCCTCATAATGATCTTCTGCATCAAGATACTCATCAGAAGGGGTAGAAGCTAGACTGAAAGAGTTTAACCGTGGGGTTACCTTAACCTTATCATGGGAGCTTTGGTCTTCCCCATCTCCCATGGCAGTCTTTGCCATCAGACACTTGTGAGCGTTGCCCTTGTAGTCCTTCATATAGTTGTAGTGAACACCATCACCACTTTTGTTGACTAGCCTCAAGGTACTCTGTGTATCTTGAGCTACTCCGGCAACTCCACCAACATCTTCTGGATCTGATTCTTCTTGAGCAACCATTGCTCTTCCTTCTGTCCTCTTGGACTTGGAGTTCATAGGGTTTGGTAACTTCTTCTTTACGAAGGTCTTTGGAAACCTTGGTTTGTCTTCTCTCTTCTCATAAGGACAGTCGTTGGAGAAGTGGTTGGTTTCCTCACAGTTATAGCATTTCCTTACCTTCTTCTTTGGAAATCTTCCCGTGAACTTCCCTGCACTGAACTTCTTCACAAAGAGGGCAATGTCCTCAAAAGATGGGCTTTCATCAGAGTCAACATCATCACCATCTTGACAGTCATCATCACCTTTTCTTCTTCACTTTCTTCTTCGTCATACTCATGCTTGGGTTTCAAAGCAAGGTTGATCTTTGATGTTGAAGTGCCATGCATGGCTAGGTGCTTTGTTGCATTTGCCTTTGACTCTTCAAATAGTTGGAAAGTGGATATGATGTCATCCGGAGTCATTTCTTTGAAAGCATGATGTTGTCTCATGTCCCATACCATTTGATGGTGATATGGAGCAAGAGCGTGAAGTAACTTGTCCACAAGAAATCTCTTGGTCAAATTGAAACCATCTTGCGTCTTGTCACAGTCACATGATTCAATGTCTGCGGCGAGAGTCATGAGCCGTTCTAGTAGTTGCTTGGGAGATTCACCCTTTTCCATACAGAAATTCTGTAATTGCCCCTTGGCAATTTCATATTGAGCAAGCCGAAGAGTGGAGGTACCGGTCTTGGTCCTTATGATGCTGTCCCACAATTCCTTGGCACTTGTGATGTGAATGTAAGGTCTTTGTTGCTTGTCATTCATCCCCTTTCTTATGCACATGATAGCAGTGTCATTGAGATGCTTGTCATAAGTTTCTCTGGGCGTGAGGCATCTTGGATCAACAGGATTGTACCCATGCTCGAGGATGTCCAGCATCTCGTCATTGGCGTACCTAAGATGATCCTGCATACCAACTCTCCACAAAGCAAAATCGGAATTGTCATCAAGCAAGGGAGGTTTTCCTCCAGGATTGTACTTAGGTTTCTCAATTTGAGACTTAGCATAAAGCCATGGAACACTGCTTTGGTTCCTCTCTGGAGGAGGTTGGCCAAATGAAGTACCGTGCACGTGGGGCCCTGAGGCCCTCGCGGACGTGGTTGTCCCTGTGGTTAGTGCTGCTAGTCTCATTTTAATTATGGACTCAAGAGAAGCATCATGCTCCTCTTTTTGCTTGGCAAGGGCCCGTCCAGGTCCTCAAAGGTGAAAGACATGACTTCTGCGGAAGTCCCGTCCCTCTGCACTGGAGCTACTGTAGCTGGATCCACGTCCATCTCGCTCTAGGGCGGTTAAGCCACACGAATAGAGCACGAGGCTCTCATACCAATTCAAAAGGATCGAGATGGACCTAGAGGGGGGTGAATAGGTACAAATCCAAATTTTAATAATTACTGAGCAATTTTAGGCTAAAGTGCGGAATATAAGTGTAAGCCTAATAATTGCTATGACAAAGAGTAAGCTATTAGAAGTGAGACAAGGCAAGCGGTAAACAATAAGCAAATACAAGTATGTAATAACGATTAACACAAGTAGAGAGTTAGGGTTAGGAATAACCGAAACTCCGAGAGAGACAAGGATGTATCCCGATGTTCACTTCCTTGGAGGGAAGCTACGCCACCGTTAGAGGGGCGGATGTTACCACGAAGGCACAGCAACGGCACGAAGGCTCACCCTATTCTCCCTTTGAGATAACTCCACGAAGGCGTTTCTCAACCACTAGTGGTAAGACTTGAGGTGGCTTCCAAACCTTCACAAACTTTCCGGGGGATATCACAATGGTTTGATTCCTCTCCGAAGACCTACCGCCTAGGAGTCTCCAACCTCCAAGAGTAATAAGATCACGGGGATTGCTCAAAACTTTCTCAAATCACAAATCACTTTGGTGGGAAGGAGGAGAGGGAGACGATCTATCTTTTGATTGGAACAACACTCTAAAGGACTCACAAATGCTCTTGGGATCTAGGATTTAGTGTAGACAAGAGTGAGTGAGAGGAAAGGTGTTCTTGGATGTGTCTTAGCTGTGTTGAACAACCTTTCACGAGGTGGGAGAAGAGTATTTATAGTGTGGAGTGAAATCCAGCCGTTGGAGGTGCAATAAGTCACACAGGGTCCGGACGTCCAACACTTGTCGGAAGTCCGGGCGTCCGTGAGGGACCGGACGTCCGACGGGGGTCGGACGTCCGAGACCTGTAGGCATCACTGGAACCCTTTTGAATTTATCAGTGGCCGGACGTCCGACAGGGGTCGGTCGTCCGAGGCCTGTAGATGTGCCTGAACATGTTTGAATACATCAGCATACGGACGTCCGGAGAGGCCCGGAAGTCCGTGTTATACAACACAATTTCTACTGGTGGTGGCTTCCGGATTTCCGAAGGGTGTCGGACATCCGGCGCTCGGACGTCCGGAGGGAGCCGGATTTCCGAGATATAGTGCACACAAACTACTGGTGTTGACCTCCGGATTTCCGGATCTTGGCCGGACGTCCGGCCCTCGGACGTCCGGAGGGAGCCGGATTTCTGAGATATAGTTCCTTCAAACTACTGGTGTCTGGCTGCGGATTTACGAAGCCAGCCGGACGTCCGGCCCTCGGACGTCCGGAGGGAGCCGGATTTCCGAGGAGATTGGACATATGTTGAATTGTAGAGAGTGGACAGTATGTGATGTTTGATATGGTTGTAGGGATGTGGTATGAGCAAGTTTCTCGCAAAGCCTGTGATCCCCTCTTAATAGTGCGGGATCCCTATACTCAATATCAGTAAACTCAAAAGATTATTCTACAGCATCTCTTCTTAATCCCGAGTCTTCTCGAAATATAACTCACCAATCTTTTCAGGCAACCTTTGGCACATAAATCTTAATCTACTAAAGTACTTGCCATCCTGAGATACACTCAACAAATAGGATTAGTTTCCTATGTATGTGTTGTCATTAACACCAAAAGACAATTAGGGGCATAACATGCACTTTCACCATCACTTTATTTGCATCAATCTATCCTTTTACCGTTTTCTTTTACCCACGAGGGATTGACAACCCTTACACGCGTTGGGTTGCAAGGATTTGTTATTATTGTACAGCTTACATAGTCTTGTGGATCTTCCTACTGGATTGATACCTTGGTTAAATAACCGAGGGAAATATTTGCCATCGATGTGCTACATCACCCTTTAAGCTTGGAGGCAAACCAACACAATCATCGGTGAGTCAAGATTTCTGGCGCCGTTGCCGGGGAAGCTCAAGTCAAGATCTCTCAAGTTCCCACAAATAAACTCTCATCTCCTTGCAATTAAATTATTTTCCATTTGCCTCTCGTTTTCCTGTCCACCACTTGACAAAAAATGCCTTTTTATTTGCCTTCTTTCCATTTGCCATTTTCTTGCCGAATCTCTAGTTTTCTTATCGCTATGGCAAACTCCTCCCTCACTATGAGTGCCCATGAAGTTCTCAAATTTGAAGAAACTTGTGCTCTCCTTCTTCACTTATATTTGTTTGAGAGCTTGTTATATGCAATGGCAATTTTCTTTAAATGAAATTAGTCTCAAAGTGATATATATCCAGGGAAGATATAATAAAATATTTCATGAAGATCATTGGATGTTAAACTTGATTCTTTGCAATAGTTTTGCGATATGAAGATTGTGATATGTGAGTTATGTTGATGAGTAATTACGATTTAGTAAGAATATTGGTGTTAAGGTTTGTGATTACCTATGCATGCACATGAAGTCAATAATTATGCTATTAAATTACATCCTACTTGTGTTGCATTATTCGGTGTTAGTTATGTTTAATGTGTGCTTATGATGGTTTTTGTTCCTTTGTTGGGCGCTTCTCAATCTATTTGCTAGCCTCCACTTGTACTAAGAGGGAATACTGCTTGTGCATCCAAATCCTAAACCCAAAGTTGTGCCAAATGAGTCCACCATACCTACCTATATGCGATATCTCAACGTTGTTCTAAGTAAATTTGCAAGTGCCAACTCTAATGTTCAAAATAATTTTTTGTTTTGTGTGCTCGTACCGCTCGTGAAGCGGCGAGGGGTGACCAGTATCTTCCATGTTAAATGGGTTATTCTGAAAGTGAGTGCTTATTCACTTGTCATTGCATGAGAGTATGGCGGTAATAGGGATGCCCAGTCCCGAAATGCAAAGAAAATTTATTTTAAGTTGTGAAATAATAAATTCCTTGGAAAGTGTTGGTATGGATGGTACCCGTGAATGCGGCTAGCTGTAGAGTGTGAAAGAATGGTGAAAAAAGGAATAAACTTTATTTTCAGTTTGGGAACCGCCTATATTTTTTTAGAATGAAATATATTGGGAACTCTTGGTCATTTTCGTTGACAGGAAAAGCATACCACCCAAAATATTTTATCTCTAAATTTTTCACTTTCATCTCTGGCACCTCTACAAATCTCTGATTCCCTCTGCTAAGGGCCTATATATTTACTTTATGCAATTTTTATTTTTTAATTTGAGTCTCCATCTTCTCTTATAAAGCACTAAGTACGGAACAATGTTATCATACTTGAGCATTGGATGTAGCTAATATTTTGGTGTGTTGCATGAATGGATCAATGATGGACTAGGGATAGCATTCTTTAGCGTTGATATTTTGAAAGACTTGGTTGCTTGTTGATATGCTTGAGTATTGAAGTTTTCATGTCAAATTATAGACTATTCCTTTGCATCATCTACAAGTCTATATGTCCATGCTAAAAATAGATGAGTATGATGAACATGTTAGGAATTATTCAACATCAAAAATTCTGTTTTTATCATTTACCTACTTGAGGACGAGTAGGAATTAAGCTTGGGGATGCTGATACGTCTCCAATGTATCTATAATTTTTTATTGTTCCATGTTGGTATATTATCATTCTTGGATGTTTTCTAATCATTTTATAGCAACTTTGTATCTTTTTTGGCACTAACCTATTGATATAGTGCCTAGTACAAATTGTTGTTTTTTGCTTGCTTTTTTCTTTGTAGAAAATCAATACCATATGAAGTCCAAATGCCATGAAACTTTTTGAAGATCTTTTTTGTACCAGAAGGAAACTTGAGGACCAAGCATGCTCACTAGGGGAGGTCCAGATGACCCACTAGGCACCAGGGCGCGCCCTGGGCTCCTCGCGCATCGTGGTGGGTAGTGGGGGGCCTTGGGCACCAACACCACCGCCTGTGAGCTCCATAAATACCCCAATATTCCAAAAACCCTAGAAGGGAAGACGAAAAATCGTTTCAGCCGCCGCAATTTCCACAAGCCACGAAATCCAATCTAGAGCCCGTTCCTGAGAGGAACACGGCAGAGGGGTTCATCATCCTCAATTGTGCTCCTCCGATGATGCATGAGTATTATATATCAGACCTACGAGTCCGTAGGCAGTAGCTAGATGGCTTTCTCTCTCGTTTTGTTTCTCAATATAATGGTCTCTTGGAGATCTATTTGATCTAACTCATTCTTTTGCGGTCTATTTGTTGGAATCCAGTGAATTGTGAGTTTCTAATCACATCTATGAAATTATATCCATTCTTCATTATTATAGCCTCATATTTCTTCTCCTATAATTGGGTTTTGTGTGGCCAACTTGTTCTTTTTATCTTGCAATAGGAAGAGGTACTTTGTGATGGGTTCGACCTTGTAGTGCTCAATCCCACTGACAAAGAGGGACATGACACGCATGTATCATTTCTATTAAGGATAAAACGATAAGGGCTATTCCTACATGAATAGATCTTGTCTACATCATGTCATTGCTCTTACAACATTACTCCATTTCTCCATGAACTTAATACACTAGATGCATGCTGGATAGTGATCGATGTGTGTAGTAATAGTAGTAGATGCAGGTAGAAGTCGGTCTACTTTTCTTGGACGTGATGCTTATATACATGATCATATCCTTGGATATCGTCATAATTATTCTGTGGTCTATAAATTGCCCAAAAGTAATTTGTCTACCCACTGTTTTCTATTTTCTCGAGAGAAACCACTAGTGAAACCTACGGTCCTCGGGTCTATTCTACATCATCTATTTGCAAGATCTATTTTGTTATTCGTGTTTCCATTTTATTTGCTCTTTTATTTTCAGATCTATATTAACAAAAACCCAAAAATACCTTGTTGCTCTTTATTTAATATCACTTTATTTGCATCTATCAATTTGTCCTTTTACCGTTTTATTTTACCCACGAGGGATTGACTACCCCTACATGTGTTGGGTTGCGAGGATTTGTTATTTGTGTGGAAGTACCCCTTACATTGTCTTGTCGATCTTCCTACTGTATTGATACATTGGTTTCATAACTGAGGGAAATACTTGTCGTCGTTGTGCTACATCACCCTTTGAGCTTGGAGCGAAACCAACGCAATCAGCGGGGAGTCAAAAGGCTTACTTCAATAATCTCATTCTCAAGCCATTCCAGCGTGATCATTGTGAGTCTTTCACGAAGCTTAACCGTCAATTAGTTCTTCAAGTATTTCTTGCCAACCTTCAAATTTCTCCAACCTTCGAAGACCAAGTCTGCCAAGCTCGACTTCTTGATGCTATGGTGAAGAACGTGAAGATAGGCTTGGCAAAGAGCATCCCAAAGTATAAGTGTTTCCGTGTTGGTGACAAAGACACTTTGTTCTTCGAGGACCGTCTTGTGGTTCCAAAAGGAGAGCTCTGAAAATTTATCATGGACGAAGCCCGCAATTCTCTCCTCTCGATACATCCAGATAGCTCTAAGATGTATCAGGATCTCAAGAAAACCTTCTGGTGGACTCGTATGAAACTTGAGATTACTCAGTTTGTGAATGAGTGTGATGTATGTCATAGAGTGAAGGCACAACACCAATGTACAACATGTCTTTTTCATCCTTTGCCTATAGACAAATATAAATTCGATCACGTTGAGATGGATTTTGTCACTAGGTTTCCTAAGTCCAAGAAAGGCAACGATGCCATCTTTGTGGTCATCGACAAGCCGACTAAAGTTGCACACTTCCTTCCGGACAAAGAATCTATTGCCGTAGCTCAGCTGGCAGAATTGTACACTTCAAGGATAGTTTCTTTGCATGGTGATCCTAAGCTTATATCTCCAGATCGAGGAAGCATATTCACATCCAAGTTTTGGGATTCATTCAAAACTACAAGGGGCACCAAGGTTCATTCCAATACAACCTTCCATCCTCAGACAAGTGGTCAAGTGGAGAGAGTCAATCAAATTCTTGAAGACATGCTCAGAGCGTGTGTTATCTCTTTCAGTGTGAGGTGGGAAGACTGCCTCCCATTTGGTGAATTCTCCTGCAACCATAGTTTTCAAGCATGTTCAGGCAAGGCCCCATTCGAGATTCTCTATGGCAGGAAGTGTCGTACACCACTCAATTGGTCTGAAACTAGTGAGCGTCAAATTCTTGGGAATGATATGATCACTGAAGTAGAAGAAATGTGTCATTTCATTCGCAAAATTCTCAAAACTGCTCAATCTCGTGAGAAGAGTTACTATGATAGCAGACATCATGACTTGGCATTCCAAATCGATGACTTTGTCTATCTTTAGGTATTTCCCATGAAGGGTACTCAGTGGTTTGGCATCAAAGGGAAGCTTCCACCACGTGTTGTGGGTCCTTTCTAGATTGCTGGCAAAAGAGGCGTCCTTGCCTATCAACTAGTGGTCCCTTCAAATTTCTCCAATGGGCATGATGTCTTTCATGTATCTCAGCTCCGAAAGTGCTTCAAGACTCTTGAGCGCACCGTTGATTTCCAAGACATTGATCTTCAAGCAAACCTTTCTTATCATGAACATCCAGTTGGTATTCTTGAAGAGACCGAGCGCAAGAATCGCAACAAGTGTATCAAATTCCTTGAAGTTAAGTGGTCACACCATTCTGATAAACAAGACACTTGTGAACGTGAGAACCTTCGCCGCTCCGAAGATCCTGAGTTCTTTCAATCCTAGATCTCTGGGCGAGATCCTCTTGTAGTATGGGAGATTTGTAACACCCCAAGTGCACTCCTTGTATTAATTGCATGATGAACCTTGTATGACATGACAACCTTTCTATTCACTTAATAAAATTTGGTGCTTCATGTCTTTCTCCTTATTGCTTGACAACCTGACATGACAATCATATCATCATGGCATTCATTTTATTTTATTTCTCCATATTGCTTGTGTTGTGTTGGAATGGAGTTGATGTTGTGATGATGTGCTTACAACCAGTAGTATGCTCATGAGTGAAACCCTCCTTCCACAAATTCTTTGGAAAAAACACCTTCTTCTCTCTTTTATTCAAATATGTGACATGTGGTGATTTTCTACTTCTCCAAACACCTTCATTAAAATGTTGCTAAGCTTGTGAATATTTTGAGTGGAATTTTAAAATTGTTTTTAACCTGTTGAACCTCTCTGCCTTTTGTTTAAAGCCCCAATGCCTTGGTTTATTTAATTGAGTGCATTTTATTTTCTTCTCTTAAAAATGCCCAAACCATTTTCATGTAGCACAACATAATTGTGTGAGCCCAAATAATTTTACTCATCATTTATCCCCTCTCCTTCCTCTGGTTTCAATGTTTTTTTGAACCGAGTTTTTATTTTATAGAGAGAGAGAGTCAGAGAGGGAGAGCTAACCAGAACCCCAGTTGGCCCACCAACCTCCTTCGTGGAACAGCAGAGCTACATCACCCCAGCACAGCGCAGAACAACCCCAGCTAGCGCCCCCGCACGTGTCTTATCCCTCCTCGTGTACGACGTCCATCCAGAGATCCACATCGGCCACCTTCGTGATTTGACGGCCGAAGCTCTCCCTAGAACCCTATAAAACATGTCCTAGACCTAGACCTAGCCTCCCTCGACCTATTCCTCCCCTCTCTCTGCTCGCCACCGCTCAAGTAAACCGCCCATGACAAAGCCGTCGCCTGTCCGCCATGACGTGAGCAAGCTCGCGCTTGAGCTCGGGGTGACCCCCACGTCGTGCCTCCGGTCCTTTGGTGTCGCGGGAAGGACGTACTCGTAGCACATGTTCTTCCTCGATGAAAACCACGACTCCAAGGCCCAGATCGAAGCCGCGCTCGACCTCTCCTTCTTCATCTTCTCAATTGAGTGTAGCTCCGATTTTTTGCCGACTGTCGCACCGTCTTTGTCCAACCTCCGGCCTTACCATCTTGTCCTAGGTGAGCTCGGTACATTCCACCTTCTCCCTTATCCTTTTCGTTGTCCATAGATCCTCGTAGGCATTGCTTTGTCCGTGCCAAGATCGTGTCCTCCGTGCTCTGGCCATAGTTTCAGTGCATGCGTACTATTTTTTTGCATTTTTTTCTTACTTACGACGCGCCATGTCGTTGTCCCTCGCGTATATGTCGCCTCACGCATGCACCACAGCACCACATCTCGTCCGCATGGCTCGCACAACGAAGTTGTAGCCCTGCTTGTTGTGCTCGTCGCAATGGCCGCAAGCTTGGCGAGCTCCTTCCCACACCCGCACACACACGCATGCGCCCAAGCGCCCGGTAGCATCTATCCCAACCTTTTCTGCACCCCCGCCGTGGGTCAGAGGCCGCAATGGTCGATGCCTGACTTGCCGGCATCGACGTTGTTTCCCATCGTGTGTAATGAGGAAGAAGGCAAACCTTTCTACTTTGTTCATATAGATAGATGCCCATATTTCTTAGAATAGCCCACCCAGTCGAGTTCGTCAATGCAATTGCTTTCCACCTGGGCACACGAGATATCAAATCCGAGAGTAGGCGATGCATTTTGTGTGTGTTTTGCTTCTTGAGAAGATCGGTTTGCTGTCATTATGTCTTATAAAATAAGATGTCTTTTGTAACACAAACATGTCTCCATTGAAGTGGCTAGAGCGCCCCCTGCCCATCCACGAGCTCCTCGGTTCAATCCCAGCCCCCTCCTATTTCCTTTTTTTGTTTTTGCAGCCACTTTCGGTATATGCCAGATTTGGCATATCCTAGGTTTAGTTTTAGGTAGTAAGTTGTTTGATTTAGTTGTGGCATGTTGGTCTATAGGCTTGTGATATATGCTTTTGCGGTAGAAAAATCTACAGAATTCATATGTGGCATTAGTTTTGTCTTTTGTGCAAGTTGATTTGCATGATATTTTCACCATGATGGCCTTTTGTTAATTTTGTATGGAGCAATCCTTGCAACCTTTGTATAACTTATCTACATGAAAGTTGTTGTTTGTTATGTGAACTAGGCCCTGGTATTTTTCATTGCCATGAAAACATTGTCTATTTGTGGTATTCTTGTTGTAAACATGCTATGTCAATGTTGCTGATTTGGTAGGGTGAAATATGACTTAAGTCTGAAACTGTTATCAAGTAGCTGTGTTTCCATGTGCATTGGTAAGTATCTATAGGTTCTTTGTGCTGGTGCAGAGGAGTGTATAATAGAGCATGTTTCCCTCTATTAAATGGTGTCAATACTTTGCAATATACGTTTTACATCATAGTTATTCTTCCTGTCCAATATGCCATGTTGGTGTAAACTCTTGTGAATTTTGCTAAGTCTGCGAATCTGCAAAGTTAATGATGCCATGTTAAGAGGATGATATCAATGGATCTGTGCAGTATTTGCTTTTTGTTAGTTGGTATTAATTATAGTACTTGTTTCCGCCTATCAACCTATTAATTTTCATGTCATGAAAGTCCCTGTAGCATAGTGTTTCATTGTTGTCAATATGTCATTGATAACTCTGCTTGTGAAAAACTAGTAATTTCACCAAGTCATAATATGTTATGTTTTATGCCATATTATGAGTTTGATTGCCATTGATCCATGATGCTATCAATATTGTTGTTTGTTTGAGTTGTATTGTATCATGTTCACATCATCTCCATGTCTTGGTTGAGCATGTTAGCTTGTTGTAGGTGTTATTTTTTGTGTGTGCAAAGTAACATGTTGCTATTTTTGAACAGATTGCTTATAGAATTGTTTTGCACTTTGTGAGAGTTGTACCCCTTTTTGCATCATCTTTAGGTCCATTTCACTTAGAATTCCGTGCCCAATAGAGTGGAATACTTGGGATGCCAAGGAATTGCCCATAGCCTCTCTCAAACTCTGTTTTGTCATTGTTGCCTTCCGTACCTTGTCATGAGAGTTCCGAGAGATCTATAACTTGGTTTGCTACATTATGTATATGAATTTATATCGTTTTATCCTGATCCATTCATTTTTACCATGTTCATGCATGTCAAAATAATTAAACTTGAGGTTCTGTCGAGAATGACAATAACTAAATAATTGCATGAGAAAGATGACTAGTGTGGCATTGCCATGCTTGATTCACATCATATTGTTTGAGCATCATGCCGTGGTTGTGAGTTCATTGGATTTTGTATTTTCTTTGGGTAGCACCGGGTGTCCAGCACGAGTATGAGGATCATGTTGAGAACGTTCTTGGAGAGCAAGAGTTCTATTCCCGAGAAGAAGTGTGAGGCAATATGATCGTTGACCATGATATCATTTCTAATTTTGTTATGTTTAGCTGACTCATTTCTAGCGTTACTTATCGACGTCAACCACCTGAATATAAAGCCTCCCAAAATTCCATGATAGGCCTCTAACCCATCCACATCGTAGCAAACATTGTTTGGCTAAGTTAGCGCTTACTCAGCTCTTCCTATAGCATTGATAGTTCCATGTGCAGGGTGGTCCATGTGTTTGACATGGATATTTAGGATATCATGTTGTTATTGCTATTTACTTTAATGCACATATATACTTGGTAAAGGCAGAAAGTCTTGTCCTTTTGCTCGGTGTTTTGTTCCACTTTTTACGCCCTAGTTTTGGTTACCCGTGTTATGTTCCATAGTAAAGCTCCTAACACGCTTGGGGTTGTTATAGGGATCCCCTTGATCATTTGTTTTGGGTTAAGACTCTTCCGACAAGGCCCAACATTGGTATTACATTTGCTAAACAACTTAATAAAAACTGCATAGGGAATAGCTACCCCGTGGATAATTAATCAACAACCCGGGATCATGAGTGTTGGTCCAAACCGGCAGGTTGCGTGGCCACCAATGGAAAACTCGTGGTTTGGTTTTACTCGTAGGCTTTCCCATATGGTAGTGCTCTAAGAAAGAGATACACGTTTCTCCTACTGGGGTATGGCCCGCCGGGCGGTCTTTCTGGATTTGTTTTACTCTTAGCGAATGTATTGTGCACTAGGATATGAATGATACCTCCGCTATCTCGAGGTTGAATTTTTCTCTCCAGGGAAGCTTTGTGATAGTTTGTGATGGACAAGTTGGAGCACCCCTATAGGGTTAAATCCTCCGGAAATCCTTCCCCGCGGTTATGTAGCAACTTGGATATTTGTTTAACATCCTGTTATAGCAAACTTGAAGTAAACTTAATTAAAATGAACCAACGGTGTGCGTAACCGTGACCATCGATTTTCGAGGGGATTCTGAAGGAGAACACGGTGGGGTTATGTTTGGCGTAAGTAGGTGTTCAAGATCACTTCTTGATCATAATTAATTTGCGATTGACTTGTGTAGTTACTCATCTTAATCTTGCACCCTAAGTTAGCCACCAAATAATGCTTAGTGCTACTGCAACCTCACCACATTACCACTATTGGAAATATGCCCTAGAGGCAATAATAAATTAGTTATTATTATATTTCCTTGTTCATAATAATCGTTTATTATCCATGCTAGAATTTTATTGATTGGAAACTCAAATACATGTGTGGATACATAAACAACACACTCTCCCTATTGAGCCTCTAGTTGACTAGTTCGTTGATCAAAGATGGTCAAGGCTTCGTGGCCATAGACAAGTGTTGTCACTTGATAACGGGATCAAATCATTACGAGAATCATGTGATGGACAATACCCAAATTATATACGTAGCATATTGATCGTGTCATTTTATTGCTATTGTTTTCTGCGTGTCAAGTATTTATTCCTAGGACCATGAGATCATATAACTCACTGGCACCGGAGGAATGCCTTGTGTGTATCAAACGTCACAACGTAACTGGGTGACTATAAAGGTACTCTACAGGTATCTCCGAAGGTGTCCGTTGAGTTAGTATGGATCAAGACTGGGATTTGTCACTCCGTGTGACGGAGAGGTATCTCGGGGCCCACTCGGTAATACAACATCACACACAAGCCTTGCAAGCAGTGTGAATAAGTGTAAGTCATTGCATCTTGTATTACGGAACGAGTAAAGAGACTTGCCGGTAACGAGATTGAAATAGGTATGCGGATACCGACGATCAAATCTCGGGCAAGTAACATACCGAAGGACAAAGGGAATGACATACGGGATTATATGAATCCTTGACACTGAGGTTCAACCGATAAGATCTTCGGAGAATATGTAGGATCCAATATGGGCATCCTGGTCACGCTATTGTATATTGATTGAGGAGTACCTCGGGGCATCTCTACATAGTTCTCGAACCCGCAGGGTCTGCACACTTAAGGTTCGATGATGTTTTAGTATAGTTGAGTTATATGTGTGGTTACCGAATGTTGTTCGGAGTCCCGGATGAGATCACAGACGTCACGAGGGTTTCTAGAATGGTCCGGAAATGACGATTGATATGTGGGATGGTTTCATTTGGTTACCGGAAGGTTTTCGGGCATTACCGACATTGTACCGGGAGCGATGAATGGCTTCCGGAACTTCACCGAGAGGGGGGCAACCCACCCAGAGGGAGCCCAAAGTCTTTAGGGTGGCACACCATCCCTTAGTGGGCTGGTGGGACAGCCCAAGAAGGCCTTGGCGCCAAGAGAAGAAAAACCAAAGAGAAAGGAAAAAAAGGGAGGTGGGAAGGAAGAGAAGGACTCCACTTTCCAATCCTAATTGGAGTAGGATTCCTCCTCTCTTCCTTGGCCGGCGCACCCTTGAGAGCTTGGCCCTCAAGGCAAGCCTCCTCCCCCTCCCTCCTATATATAGTGGTGTTTTAGGGCTGATTTGAGACAACTTTTGCCACATGCAACTCAACCCTAGACCACATAGTTTCACCTCTAGATCGGATTTCTATGGAGCTCGGGCGGAGCCCTGCAGGAGTAGATCATCACCACCACCGGAGCGCAGTCACGCTGCCGGAGAACTCATCTACTTCTTCGTCTTACTTGCTGAATCAAGAAGGCCGAGATCATCGTTGAGCTGTACGTGTGCTGAACGCGGAGGTGCCGTCCGTTAGGCACTAGATCGGAACGGATCGTGGGACGGATCGCGGGACGTTTCGTGGGACGGTTCGTGGGGCTGGTCGAGGTACGTGAAGACGTTTCACTACATCAACCGCGTTTCTTAACGCTTCCTGCTGTGCGATCTACAAGGGTACGTAGATCCAAATCTCCTCTTATAGATGGACATCACCATGATAGGTCTTCGTGTGCGTAGGAAATTTTTTGTTTCCCATGCAACATTCCCCAACATACCATACCTCACCCATTGACTTAATTAGTCCCAATATCTTGGCCATGAGATTGGTGAGTCCGTGATACGTCTCCATATCTACTTTTCAAATGATTTTGCTCTTGATTTATGATTTATCATACTGACTATTATTCAGGCCAGTACGGGTGATGATTACCATGCTAGCCCAAAAGCCTAAGCTTTGGGAGAACGTGTTTCCACCGACTTTACATTCATGATTACATATTCTAGTTGTCGGTATTCACACTCTTGCACTCTATTATCCATGTTAGATTTACTTTCTTCCTTTCTTCTTATATGTTTGAAAAACTTGAAGAAAATCCAATAATATTTCTCACTTCTTTTCAGTTTTTCTTTCTAGCGTAATTTTTTTTAGTATTAAATGAAAACCCAAAAAGATTTCTCTTTTCTTCTTTTATGTGTTGGGAGCTTTCCCAGGTAAATAGTTTTTCTCGTTTTAGTTTTCTTTTCTTTAATTTTCTTCCTTCTAGAAATAAATAGTATACATTTTCCTTCGATTCGTTACCTAGCACTCTTTAATTTGCTTTTTTCTAGAAATAACTAAAAACTCGAAAAATATTTTAGTGTGTTTCTCTGAATTTTCTTTCTCTTCTTTGAGTTGTGTCCAAGGGGAAGACCACGATGAAAATGTTGAGTGGATGTCATATGCATTGTTATTGATCTAATAAAGATCCCATATTAGTTTGTCTTCTCCTTTTAAATAAAATGTTGCACATTCCAACTTAGACCAGGAACTCTTGCATTATTATTATTTTCATATAGTTCGGTCTTGCAAGTGAAAGGCAATAATGACGATATTTGATCAAGTGAGTGTGGCAGAGAGAATCGGGTATGAACTCAACTTGTTTTTGCTTTTGTAAATATGTTTAGACCAATATCCATGATTCATCGTATTATAACCAAACATGTTCGCAATGACAATTAGAGATTATAGTTGTTCATGCCATGCTTAAGTACCTAGGAGTGGATAATGATTTATCTTGGATGTCAACATGCATTAAAATGCTTGTGATGTAGTATGATGATATGGTATCCTCTTGTGATTGTTCGAGTGGCTTGACTTGGCACATGATCACGCATGTAGTTGAATCAGAACCAACATAGCATCCATGATACTTGTGTTCATGGTGTTTATATCCTACTCATGCTAGTATGCAACAATAATTATTCATAAAGCATGTTCATGACCGTCTTTGCTCTCTAGTTGGTCGCTTCCCAACCTATTTGCTAGCCTTCGCATGTACTAAGTGGGAATAATGCTTGTGCTTCAAAATCCTTGAAACAAAGTTATTCAAGATGAGTCCACTATACCTAACTATATGCGGTATTGCACGCCCGTTCCAAGTAAATTTTCATGTGCCACCTCTAATACTTCAAATGAACTTCTGTTTTCTGTGCCTAGACCAGTCATGGAGCGACAAGGGGCGGTCAATATCTTCCATGCTAAGCGGGCTAATATCATGATGAGTGTTTATTAACTCGTCCTTGCACGAGAGGGGCTCGTAAAAGGGACTCCCAATCCCGAAATCATAAATCACAAATAATTAAACAAAACTCCCCATGTATTGTTGTTGGTATGGACGACACCCATGGATTTGGCTTGCCGTGGAGTGTGTTTGTTGGTGGAGGGGGGGGGGGTAAAATCTTTACTTTTACCACTTGGGAACAGCCATTTAGTTGTTTAGCATGGCACATACCGATAACTCTTGGTTGTAATGTTGACAGGAAGGGTGTACCTCCCAAAATCATTTATCTCTTATTTTTGCTATGAGCTCTGGCACCACTGCAAATCCCTGCTTCGCACTACGAAGGTACTTTCTATTTACTTTCATGTTATTTTATTTTTAATTGGAGTCATCACCTTCTGAAATAAGCACCAGAGCTGAGAGCATTGTTGTCATCCTCATGCTTTGTGTCTAGTTAGTCGTTGTTTGCAGCATGACTCGATCTCTTCTACCATGAATTACAATGTCTAGTCGTTGTTTGAACTTTGGACGTGTTGTGCATTTATGATTTGTGGTGTTAGAAAGGGCTAGCGAGATACCATTGTTGTCATATTATATCATGATTGTTTTGACCAAGTGTTAGCATTTGAGTTATCTTATTATTGCTCACTAATTGCTTATGCCATTAATATGAGCCAATATAGTTTCTAAAGCTTATTGTCGATATGATTAGTCATGATTTATGATAAAAACGTGGGTGCCCTCTAAGCATGTATATGTAAACAAGAACAAAAGAATTCACAAAAGTGTTTTTATCACTTTCAGTTTGTCAGTTGAATTGCTTGAGGACAAGCAATGTGTTAAGCTTGGGGAGTTGATACGTCTCCATTGTATCTACTTTTCCTAATGCTTTTGCTCTTGTTTTGTACTCTAATTTGCATGATTTGAATGAAACTAACCCGGACTAACGTTGTTTTCACCAGAACTACCATGGTGTTTTTTTGTGTGCAGAAATAAAATTTCTCGGAATGGAATGAAATTTTTTGGAGATTTTTTCTGGAATAAATGAATAATACTAGAACCAAGACCCACGAGAGGGGAGGCCTTATGTGACCACAAGGCACCAGTGCGCGCCAGCCCCCTGGCATGGCTTGGTGTCTAGTGGGGCCCATGAAGCTCCGTTGACCCTAGTTCCAGCGTTATAAAATCCTATTTTCAGAGAAAATAAGAGATGAAGTTTCATCGCGTTTCACGATATGGAGCCACCGCCACCTGACGTTCTTCACCGGGAGGCCTAATCTAGAGTCTGTTTGGGGCTCGAGAGAGGGGAATCTTCAGTCTTCGTCATCATCAACGCTCCTTCATCGCCAATTCCATGATGCTCTCCACCGGGAGTGAGTAATCCCTTCGTAGGCTTGCTAGTCAGTGAAGAGTTGGATGAGATTCATAATGTAATCGATTTAGTTTTGTTAGGGCTTCATCCTTAGTACCCACTATGTTCGGAGATTCATGTTGCGACAACTTTGTTGTGCTTAATGCTTGTCACAAGGGCCCGAGTGCCATGATTTCAGCTTCGAACCATTTATGTTTTCACCATTATATCTATGTTCTTGATCCAATCTTTCAAGTTATATGCACCTACTACGCGTTAGGATCCGCATACCCCAAACTGACAATAATTGGGATTCTTTTTGGTGATTACCGTAGTCTGAGGAGTTCATGTATTCAATATGTGTTCAGGCTTTGTTCTGGTTCTAATTAAGACCTTAATATCCTTTAGTTTCCTTATGGACCCCGCTGCCACGATAGGGTAGGACAAAAGACAACATGCAAGTTCTTTTTCATAAGCACGCATGACTATTTACGGAATACATGCCTATATTATATCGATGAATAGGACCTAGTTCTCTGTCGCCCTATGTTATGACTAATATATGATGAATATTATCCAGCAATACCACCGATCCAGTGCCTATCAGTTTTCCGTTAATTGTACTTGCTAAGTTATTACTATTTCTACTGTTGGTACAACTACTACAAAAATGCTACCATTGTTACCGTTACTCATGCTAATGTGATCGCTGCTATCAAAACTATGATATTACTGTGCTACTGATCACTGTGTTGCAGATACTAAATCTCCAAGTGTGGTCGAATTGAAAACTCAGCTGCTAATACCTGCAAATATTCTTTGGCTCCCCTTGTATTGTATCTACAAATTTGGGTTGAATACTCTACCCTCGAGAACTATTGTGATCCCTTATACTTGTGGGTTATCAAGAACGTTTTCTCGCGCCGTTGCCGGGGAGCATAGCTATATTTTATTAATCACTTATGATATCTATTTATTGATCACTATGAAGAATCTGAGGGATCCAAGAACCAAGATCGTTCCCTCTAAGATGAGGGGAGGTAAGGAACTACCATCTAGCTGTGCACTTGATTCGCCCTCTGTTTTGAATAGACTTGCAACACCACCACCACATGCTATTAATCCTAATATGTCGCAACTTATTGATGATGCTACCTCTGCTATGAATAATGCTTATGATGATGCTAGTACCTTGCTTGATGATATTGTGCCACTAGGTGAATTTATTGATGAACAACTTGATAGATGCTAAAGAAATTGAGCATGCCAAAACTGATGATACTATTGAAACTGATAAAGTCTTTACAACTGAAAATATCGAAATACCTTTTAGACATGACTATCCTAGAACTGAAATGCCTGAAATACCTGAAGGTTATGTTATGAATGAAGAAATATCTAGAGACTTTCTTGCTTGTGAGGATAGAGAATATCTTAAGAAACTACTATGCAAGTTGAAAGAAAAATCCTTGAATGCTAGAATGAAATATGATCCTAAGTTTGCGCCTTCACCTATCTTTGTTATCGATAAGGATTATGAATTCTCTGTCGACCCAGATATAATTACTTTGGTTGAATCTGATCCTTTTCACTGCTATGAAAATGAAGCTGTTGCGGCACATCTCACTAAGTTAATTGATATAGCCACCCTATTTACTCATGATGCGAAAATTTGCTACTACTATATTCTCAAATTATTTTCGTTCTCATTAAAGGGTGATGATAAGATTTTGTAAAATACTCTTTCTCCTGGTTGTGTGCGTAGTCCCGAGGATATAATTTATTACTTCTCTGAAAAATATTTTCCTACCCATAAGAACAAGCTGCCTTATAGGAAATATTTAACTTTGTGCAAATTGAAGAAGAGAGTCTCCCACAAGCTTGGTAGAGGCTTCTTCAATTACTTAATGATTTTCCTGATCATCCTCTTAATAAAAATGAAATACCTAACATATTTTATAATAGACTAACCGATGCTTCCAGGGACCACCTAGATAGTTGTGCTCGTTGTGTTTTTAGGGAAGGAAGTGTCGAACAAGCTGAGGAATTATTGACTAATATATTTAAAAATCTTGATGAATGGACACTTCCTGAACCGCCGCCTAAACCTATTCCTAAGAAGAGGGGTATCTTAGTCCTTAGTCATGAAACTATGCAAGAGGCAAAGAAATGTGTGAAGGAAAAAGCCATTAAAGTTGAACATGTTAAGAATTTACCACTGATACGTCCATTTTGCATCATGCTTTCATGTTGATATTTATTGCTTTTTGGGCTGTTATATTACTTGTGGTACCATATTTACGCCTTTTCTCTCTTATTTTGCAAGACTTATTTGAAGAGGGAGAATTCAGGCAGCTAGAATTCTGACTGGAAAAGGAGCAAATCCTAGTCCACTATTCTGCACATCTCCAAATGCCCTGAAAAGTTACATCAATTTTTTGGGGATTATATAAAAAATACTGGGCGAAAGAACTATTGGAGGGGGGCTTCCAGGGCGCCACAAGCCCTGACACCGCCACCCCCTGGTGGTGGAGTGGGGGCTTGTGGGCTCCCTGACGACCCACTAGCCCCCTCTTTTGCTATGTGAAGCGTCCTGGTCCAGAAAAAATCAGGAGGGAGCTTTTTCGTGGTTTTGCCGCCGCCACGAGGTGGAACTTGAGCAGATCCAATCTAGAGCTCCGGCAGGACGATCCTGCCGGGGAAACTTCCCTTCCGGAGGGGGGAATCGTCGCCATCGTCATCACCAACACTCCTCTCGTCGGAGGGGAGGCATCTTCATCAACATCTTCATCAGCACCATCTCCTCTCCAATCCCTAGTTCATCTCTTGTAACCAATCTTCGTCTCGCGACTCCGATTGGTACTTGTAAGGTTCCTAGTAGTGTTGATTACTCTTTGTAGTTGATGCTAGTTGGATTACTTGGTGGAAGAGTTTATGTTCAGATCCTTGATGCTATTCATTACACATCTGATCATGATTATGATTAAGTTTTGTGAGTAGTTACTTTTGTTCCTGAGGACATGGGATAAGTCATGTTAATAATACTCATGTGAATTTGATATTCCTTCGGTATTTT
Source organism: Hordeum vulgare subsp. vulgare (assembly GCF_904849725.1). Classification (NCBI taxonomy): domain Eukaryota; kingdom Viridiplantae; phylum Streptophyta; class Magnoliopsida; order Poales; family Poaceae; genus Hordeum; species Hordeum vulgare. Next base: position 424,960,344 of record NC_058521.1, on the reverse strand, counting down.
GATATGTTGTATGTTGTTTTTCCTCTAGTGGTGTTATGTGAACGTCGACTACATAAAACTTCACCATATTTGGGCCTAGAGGAAGGCATTGGGGAGTAGTAAGTAGATGATGGGTTGCTGGAGTGAGAGAAGCTTAAACCCCAGTCTATGCGTTGCATCGAAAGGGGCTGATTTGGATCCACTAGTTTAATGTTATGGTTAGACGTTGTCTTAATTCTTCTTTTATAGTTGTGGATGCTTGCAAGAGAGGTTAATCATAAGTGGGATGCTTGTCCATGTAAGGGAAGTACCCAAGCGCCGGTCAACCCACATATCAAACTATCAAAGTAATGAACGCGAATCATATGAACATGATGAAACTAGCATGACAGAAATTCCCGTGTGTCCTCGGGAGCGTTTTCCCTCCTATAAGACTTTGTTCGGGCTTGTCCCTTGCTACAAAAGGGATTGGGCACTTGCTGCACCGTTGCTACTATTTTTTACTTGTTACTTTTTGCTCGCTACGTTTCACCTCGCTACACAATCACTTGTTACCGCTACTTTCAGTGCTTGCAGTTATTACCTTGCTGAAATCCGTTTATCAGAGCCTTCTGCTCCTCGTTGGGTTCGACACTCTTACTTATCGAAAGGACTATGATTGATCCCCTATACTTGTGGGTCATCAAGACTCTTTTCTGGCATCATTGCCGGGGAGTGAAGCGCCTTTGGTAAGTGGAAATCGGTAAGGAAACATTTTTATACTATGCTGAAATTTACTGTCAATTGTCACTATGGAAATTGTTCCTTTGAGGAGTTTGTTCGGGGTATCTTCACCACGAATGGAAGAACTAGGAGTTGATCCTCAACCTGAGGTACATACTGAAAATATCTTTTATGAAATTCCTTCGGGTATGTTTGAGAAACTACTGGCTAATCCTTTCACAAGAGATGGATCTTCACATCCAGACTTGCATCTAATCTATGTAGATGAAGTTTGTGGTTTATTTAAGCTTGCAGGTTTGCCCGAGGATGAGGTAAATAAGAAAGTATTTCCTTTATCTTTGAAGGATAAGGCGTTGACATGGTATAGGCTATGTGATGATACTGGATCATGGGGCTACAATCGGTTGAAATTGGAATTTCATCAAAAGTTCTATCCTATGCATTTAGTACATCGTTATCGGAACTTTATTTATAACTTTTGGCCTCGTGACAGGGAAAGCATAGCTCAAGCTTGGGGGAAGCTTAAATCAATGCTATATTCATGCCCCAATCCTGAGCTCTCGAGAGAAATCATCACTCAAAAATTTTATGCTCGGCTTTCTCATGAAGATCGTACCATGCTTGACACTTCTTCTGTCGGTTCTTATATGAAGAAGGATATTGATCACAAGTGGAATTTATTGGAGAGAATCAAATGCAACTCTAAAGATTGGGAGCTGGAGGAAGGTAAGGAATCAGGTATGAATTTCCAGTTTGATTGCGTTAAAACTTTTGTTGAGACAAACACTTCTAGAGATTTTAGCGCTAAGTATGGACTTGACTCTGAGATAGTAGCTTCTCTATGTGAATCTTTTGCTGCTCATGTTGATCTTCCCAAAGAGAAGTGGTTTAAATATCATCCTCCTGTAGAAATCAACATAGCCAAAACCAATCTAGTTGAGGAGAAAGTCATTGCTTTTAGTGATCCTGTTGTTCCTTGTGCTTACACTGAGAAACCACCATACCCTGCTAGGATAAAGGATTATTCTAAGCACTACTCGAAAACAGTTATTTGCCATCTGCTGCTTCTTTGCCGTCTGCTCGCTGATGACAAACACCCTCTTTGCCATCAGCTACCAGAAACTAGACGGCAGAGAGCAGACTGATGCCAAAGGTACTATTTGCCATCAGCCATCTCTTTGCCGTCTGCCAACTCACGGCAAAGAGCATGCAGGCAGACGGCAAAGAGCATGGGCGGCCCACCCCGCAGCCCCTCTCTCCCCCCTAACGGCCACTTTCTTTGCCGTCTGCCTGCATGCTCTTTCCCGTCAGGAGGCGGACGGCAAAGAGGGTGCCCCCTAACGGCCGTTAGCCCCACCCCCACGTGTCTCTCTCTCCCCCTAACGGCCACCCCGACTCCCCTCTCTCTCACCCCCGACACCACCACCGCCCCCGCGCCCTCCTCCGGCCTCCCTGCGCCGCCCTGCGCCCTCCTCCTCCGTGCGCCGCCTTGCGCCCTCCTCCTCCCCGGCCGTCCTGCGCCCTCCTCCTCCCCGGCCGCCCTGCACCCTCTCCACCGCCGCCCTGCGCCCCCTCCTCCACCCCGGCCGCCGTGCACCCTCCTCCACTGCCGCCCTACGCCCCCTCCTCCTCCCCGACCGCCCTGCACCCTCCTCCACCGCCACCCTGCGCCCCCTCCTCCACCCCGACACCCCTCTCTCTCACCCTCGACACCACCACCGCCGCCGCGCCCTCCTCCGGCCTCCGTGCCCCACCGCCGCCGCCGCCGACGCCACCCCCACCCAGCGCCCCACCCCACCGCCGCCGCCCTCCTCGCGCCCCTCATCATGCCCCTCCTCCCCTGCTGCCCTCCTCCCCCTGCGGCCTCTCCTCCCCCTGCGGCCCTCCTCCCCCCGGTTAGTTTTCTTTCTTCTTTTTTTAATAGTTTTTGTTTAATTAGTTATATGTTTTACTGAGGTTTTGGCTTAGTTTAGTTTAGTTTAGGTTCAGTTTTAGTTTAGGTTTAGTTAGGTTAGTTTCCTGTTTAATAAAGGAGAAAAGGAGAAGAAGAAGAAGGAGAAAGGAGAAGAAGAAGGAGAAAGGATAAGAAGAATAAGGAGAAAGAAGAAGAAGAAGAAGGAGAAAGGAGAAGAAGAAGAAGGAGAAAGGAGAAGAAAAAATAAGAAGAAGAAGGAAAAGGAAGGGAATGAGAAGAAAGAAGAAGAAGAAGAAGAAAAATAGGAGAGGAAGAGAAGAATAAGAGGAAAAAAGAAAATAAGAAGAAGAAGAAGAAGAAGAGAAGAAGAAAACAAGAAGAAGGAGAAGAAGAATAAGAGGAAAAAAGAAAAAAGAAAATAAGAAGAAGAAGAAGAAGAAGAAGAAGAAGAAGAAGAAGAAGAAGAGCAAAAGAAAAGAAGAAGAAGGAGAAGAAGAATAAGAGGAAAAAAGAAAAAAGAAAATAAGAATAAGAATAAGAAGAAGAAGAAGAAGAAGAAGAAGAAGAAGAAGAAGAGAAGAAAAGAAGAAGAAGGAGAAGAAGAATAAGATGAAAAAAGAAAAAAGAAAATAAGAATAAGAAGAAGAAGAAGAAGAAGAAGAAGAATAAGAGGAAAAAAGAAAAAAGAAAATAAGAGTTAGGTCACATATTTTTTGATTATCTTATAAAACATCATATTTGTGTTGATCGGGTGAATTTCAATGTGCAGTTGTTCGACGACCTCCACGTGCGCTGGACGAGCTCCACCCCTACGTTTGTTGGTGAGCACAAATGACTTCTCCTCCTACCCCCTTAATTTGCTCTATCCCGGTCTTCGTGCCGATGAAACTTGCTAGCTATATATAGGTTTCTTCAATCATGAGTATGCCTGACCAGTATTCGTATCCCTTTCGAAAGGGCGACATCTATAAATATGCATGTATTTGCATATTTATAACCGACATCCTTTCGAATTGTCCAACATTATCCATGGACAGCCCGAGTATGTGTAGATTGGGTTCGTTTTCCCGTATGCTGTGCTCTAGATCCGATGCGGAATTTCGTCAGTGCCTCCCTGTTGTTCTCCGGATGCACATCCTCTCTGTTTATTGCGGAGACGTGTATCAGGAGAACAGCGGGGAGGTGCTGCCGAAATTTTGCGTTGAATCCGGAGCAGAGCATGGGAAAACGAACCCAATCTACACATACTCGGGTGGGATTAGGACCTATCTTTACCTATTAGCGTGTAGGTTGCCTGGACGTAATAAAAATGGCGAACCTGATTAACCGATGAATATAAATGCTAAATTATATATAAATATATTTCTTCTGTCTTTAGTAGCTACGCTAGATGAGTGATCGTGCGTGGATGTATACCGGTCACCCTAGTCAGAAAGAGATGACGAAAGAATGGTTTGTAAAAACAAAGGAATTTGTGAAAGTCGCATTCGCAAATGACCAGGAAAGAAACTATTACCCCTGTCCTGGACGCGACAACTATAAAAAGACGACGGAGGCTGTAATGATTAAACACCTGCAGACGAGGGGTTTTAAGCCTAATTATACGGTGTGGACATTTCATGGTGAGTCTATACAACGCACAAGAGTTGAGGTGGTCCGTCGTCGCACGGACGAGCATGGTACCGGGATCGAAGACATGGTGCAAGACTTTGATGATGCTCGGGATTCGGAAGATGAGATGGAGGAATTTGCAAAGGCCTTTTACGAAATGTTGGAGTCTTCAAAACGTCCTCTCCATGAGCACACTGAGCTCTGTCAGCTGGATGCAATTGCACAAGTAATGGCTCTGAAGGCTCAGTTCAACTTGGGAAGAGAATGCTACGACGTGATGATGACACTCTTTGGATGTTTCCTACCCAAAGGCCATGTCATGCCTGCAAACCTGTACCAGTCGGACAAAATACTTCGTGTACTTAAGATGCCCTATGAGAAGATAGATGCATGTGAGAAAGGATGTGTCTTATTTAGGAAGGAGTATGCACACTTGGACTATTGTCCCAATTGCGAGTCTTGCAGGTATCTTGTGGTAGACAACGGTATGGGTGAGAAGAGGCAGACCAAAATCGCAGTTAGTGTTCTTCGGTATATGCCAATCGTACCAATACTTCAACGTCTTTTCATGGTCGAAGAGACAGCCAGACAGATGACTTGGCACAAATTGGGCAAAAGAACCGAACTAGATGGGGATGGGAATAAGATGATGGTACACACATCGGATGGGGAAGCGTGGAAACATTTCGATGGATTGCATCAGGATAAACGGCAGATCCAAGGAATCCTCGAGTCTGCGCCGCCACGGATGGTTTTAATCCCTTCGGCATGACGGCAACCCAATACAGTTGTTGGCCTGTATTTGTCATTCCACTCAATCTCCCCCCGAGCAGATTATGCAAAGAAAGAACATATTTCTGACATTGATAATTCCAGGGCCCAATTATCCGGGGAAGAATATGAATGTGTACCTGCAACCACTTAAGGATGAATTGGAAGAAGCTTGGGATAATGGGGTCAAGACATACGATGCCGCTACAAAAGAAAACTTCAAAATGCATGTGTGGTACATGTACTCTATGCATGACTTGCCAGCGTATGCGCTATTCTGTGGATGGTGTGTGCATGGAAGGTTCCCGTGCCCCCAATGCAAGCCAGCTCTTCAGTTTCATTGGTTGCACGAGGGTCGGAAGTATTCTTGCTTTGACTTGCATAGACAGTTCCTGGATCCTGACCATCAGTTCAGAAAAGACAAGAAGAACTTTACGAAAGGTAAAGTTGTCAAAAATTTGGCACCACCTGCGTTCACAGGCCAACAGATCCTGGATTAGTTAAACGCCCTCGAGCCTGATCCAGAGCGTCCAGGGTATTTCAAGGGGTATAATTCAAAACACGCCTGGACTCACAAGCCATGCTTCTGGGATCTGCGTTACTTCGAAGACCTCCTTCTTCCACACAATATCGACATGATGCACACTGAAAAGAATAACGGAGAGGCTATTTTTGGTACATTGTTCGACATAGATGGGAAGACAAAGGATAATATTAAGGCTAGAGTCGATCAAGAGACACTATGTCATAGACCGTTACAAAACATGCGAGAAGGCAAAGGAAAGCAGAAGTGGTCGAAGCCAAAGGCCTGGTTCAATCTTGGAAGGCCAGCTATGAGGGAAATTATCTTGTGGGTCAAAATGCACTTGATGTTCCCCGATGGGTATGCAGAGAATCTAAAGAGGGGAGCGAGTCTTGAAAAAATAAAAATCTTTGGTCTCAAGAGTCATGATTGGCACATATGGCTAGAGCGGGTAATGTCGGTGATGTTACGTGGCTTTATTCCTGAGGATGAATGGCTAGTACTAGCGGAGCTGAGCTATTTCTTCCGTGTTCTTTGTGCGAAAGAATTGTTGCCTGGAGTGGTAGAAGACATGGAGGAGTTTGCACCGGAGTTGTTGTGCAAGTTAGAGAAGATCTTTCCATCAGGCTTCTTTAATCCAATGCAGCATTTGATTTTACATCTACTGACCGAGGCAAGATTGGGTGGGCCCGTGCAAGATCGTTGGTGCTATGAAACTGAGAGGATGCAGAAGACCCTTCGAGCTAAATGTAAAAATAAGCGTAGAATTGAAGCATCGATGGCTGAGGCATTCATTACTGAGGAGGTGGCAAACTTTGTGACAGCACACTACGAAGCCAAAAATCATCATTTGCATAATCCGAAGCCTCGGCACAATGATGCAGACCCTAAAAAAGGTGGGTCCAACCTCAATCTATTCAAAGGGAAGCTCGCACCAGCCGGTGCTTCGAAACCAATAACGTTGGATGTCGAAGAATATTGGAACATTTCGTTGTATATCTTCAACAACCTAACAAAAGTGCGGCCGTACATCGAGTGAGTTCTCGGCACATTTTCCCGTAACTTCTAATTCATTTGAATTGCTCTTATTCCCGGATATTTCAAACAGCCGGTATGTAGCGACCCGACTCAAGACGAGTCAAGCCTCTGTGTATCTGTGCCATCCCTGGATCAGTATGCTGGCACACATAGTACATAAATGTATATATCAAAGTGCAATCACATGTAAATAGCGTAAAACTAATATATACCTTAAATATCTTAGCGGAAACAGTCAAGGGAGTGGAGTCCCAATAAACACCAACGGCAAGTTGAGTGTAGACCGTAACCCTGAATCGTACTCTTACTCGTCGAAGAAAAATATCTGCAACATAAGACGTTGCAGCCGTGTAGGTCAGCATATTGAATATGCCGGCAAGTCACATAAGAGAGGGGTGAAAAGTAATCATCTATACTATATGCATATATGGCAGGTGGGGCTATAATTTTTTAGCGGAAAGCAAGTTTTCTCCTACATCAAGAGAGGGCTAAAAGCAAAATGTTGCTACATTGCTGGTTGTTAACGAGATGGTTCCACCAACCAATTCTCGTACCCATGTTGTCAATAATACCCACATCAATATTATTATTTGTGTTGAGAATTTCAGATGACTTCAGTTCCTTTGGCTCAAGTTGTCCAGGACCGTGGACACGGCTAATCGATTAGGTTTGAGTACTCTACAGAGTTTTGCACACGTTCCCCACAAGATTTGATCGCCTCCGAGTATGTCCTCGCACTTCAGGGTGTTTGAATACCGGATGATCAAAACATGGTCTTTCAACGGGTCCCTCTGAATCCCTGTCGGTGCCCATCCATTCCTACCGTTCTTCTACATCTGCTAGCACCGCCTGTCCAGAGTCGCCGCGTTATCCAACCAAGCCAGAGCCCATAATGACTTGTGGCTGTGCAGGTAAGCCTTGGGTCTTGAAAATATCCGTCCATCCCTTTGAGCCTGGGTGAAGCTTTCCGCAGCATGTCATGGCCTCTCCAACATCCCGGGTCATCCACTTGGTTCTCCAGGAAGCCGATCAACCGTCCTTCACCCAGAGTTGCATTGCGTCCGAGGTCTTGAAAATCATGTCTTAACCGGTCTTGATTATTTAATCAACCTCGCATCACTCGTGTTATGCACTCAACCAAAATCCCGTCTACTCAAGCATAGCAATATGAAATTTGTCGTCCCGGGGCCAAGTATCGGGGTTGTTGTGTGCCTACCACATAATACTACAATCTATACTAAAATTTCCAAGTACCTAAGCAGCATGCATTTGGGCATAGGATGGTAGAACTACGATGCATAAAACATAGGTGATAGTATGATCAAAGTGACTTGCCTGGTGATGTTGACGAAGAAGAATTTTCGTTCTCGGGAAATACGTCATAGAACTATTCGTCACTCTCCAATGAAATCTATATGTTCAAACATAGTATTCACATAAGCACTCACACTAGCAATCATTCTAGCAATCAATTAACAAACAACAATAAAAGTTGATGCAATCAAAAATCAATAAGAGAGAGCGGTTAAAAATCCAAAGGAAACTTCAAAGAAGCTAGGAAGCCTTCTACTACATCAAACACTATATAGTTTTTGTTCTAACTGGAAATAAAACACTAAAATAGAAAAAATAACAGAAAACAAAATATAAAATAACTAAGATAACAGAAGTAAAATTTACAAAACAATATTTTTTATAAGTATTTTCAAAATAGGAAATCAAACTAGCAATGCAATCAATTCGCAAGTTAGTATAGAACTAGAATTGATTCCATGCAAACAAATAAGAATAAATAAAATAAAATTTTGTTGTTGTTGAAAATTTACTGGTAAATATAAAAAAACAAAATATAACTTGTCACAATTACAAAAAAAAACTTAAGAACAATTAATACAAAAGAAATAGCAAGAAAACAAAAAAGGGTAAAACAGAATCTGTTTTGCTTAAAACCCTAAGTAAAAATATTTCAAATAAATTGAAACTTAAACTACTGAATGATATGATGAATAGGAAGCAGCAGCAAAAAGAATCAAATTAAAATCTATTTTTAAACTCCCAGAATAAGCAAAACAAGCTTTTATTCAAATCTGATCTAACTCAATTTTTATAAATCCGAACATAGACAAATTATATATCTGCAGAAACTACATAAAATTTGTGATCCAACGCAAAAATAATCACCTAATTAGGAGTTATAGACTAATAGATATGAATTTTCTAAAATTGGAATTTTCTGAAAAAACTGCAATACGGGATTTTGTGAATCTCACCATGGGTGATAGAGAGGAAGAACTCTGGCGAGGTAGCTGCTCCGGCGAGGTGGGGGGTCGCCGGTGGGGTGGGGAATCGGCGGAGGAGGGGTGGGGCGCGCAGGGGTGTGGTGCAGCGAGGGTAGGGGCCATGGGGAGGTCGGCAGGGAGCTCCTGGAGTCGACCGGGGTAGGGTTACTCCGGCGAGGTGGCCGGCGGCTAGAGGCGATGAGGGTGGCGTCTCTTTGGGAAAATGGAATGAGAACGCCGGGTGGGTTCTTATAGGGGGCTCGGGAGGAGCTGGGATGGAAGGGAGAGGGAGATCGCGAAGGGAGGATTTCCGTGTTCGTGGCTAAGGAAGGTCTTCTGCACGTGAGGAGGAGATAGAGGAAGAAGAAGATCCTGTTGGGCCAGTTTTTGGAAAGGTCTTAATGGGCCACCGTTTATTTCCATTTAAACACGATTTCTTTCCTTTTTCAAAACAAGAAACCAAAACGATAAAAGGGAAATCAAATCAGTTCGGAATATAGAGTTTCTATATACTAAAATTATCAGAAAAATAAAATCTAAATGATGGGCATTTTTCCACGACCAAAATAAAAACTTAAAAATGTTTTTCCAAAAAATCCCTAAAAGCATTATTTCTTTTTGCAATTATTTTCTCAAATTAAATTTTGGTTTTTTCTTGGCTCAAAATATTTCAATGAATGGCCCTGGTTTTTGGAGGGTCATTTTCCTCCGCTCTTTCTTCCGTGCAAGAATTTTGTCGGGGCATTTTCTCGGGGAAGAAAAATATAGAAGCAAGGGCAAATATTTTGAAAGGATTCAAATGAAAACTCCGTTCAAATTCTTTATAGTTGAAGAAGTCATGTCATCTTCTCTCTTTTGCTTTAAAAGATTGAATTTGAATTCATCGGAGATGGGGATAGTCATTTTATTCCCTCTCATTCAAAAGTTTTTGAAAAGTTCCAAATTTCACACAAGTTTCAATCACTCAAGTAAACAAACAAACAATCTAATAATTATTTTAACATTCCAAAATTTGGGATGTTACAAACCTACCACACTTAAAATGAATCTCGTCCTCGAGATTCGAAGAGGCTAGAAAGAAAGGTTAGGGTTTGGGGGTCTTCTAACAAATCCAACTTCCGGCAAAGTGGGATGCTACCACACTTAAAATGAGAGTTACTGGTCGCTCAAATTTTTAACAATCCTCTGGGGTCTTGGCATCTCGCTCATCACATTCTTCATGGTAACTTCTTTGGTGAAGTTCTTCCATTATACTCATAATGTTTCCATCAAAATCGAGGGTTCTTCTGTTGATATAATATTCTTCCGTCACTGGGTCTTCTTAATTGACAAGTCTCGTGACCATTCTAAATAACCTATCGATGATTCTCATGGTGGTCTACCATTTGTGGTTATCCTGCAGAGAGAAGGGTCTTGGCTTCATCCTCACCGTAAAATTTCCTACGCGTGACAACAAGTGCCATGTACATGGGCTTTCATTATACCATTCTAAGGCTCCAACAAAAGCTTCAAAGGACGTCGTCTCTCACTATGGGTAAGTCTCTTAGATTTACCATTCCGAATAGCAAGAGAATGACAATAGTAAGTCGTCATGGTGGCCAAGCCATGTCGCACTGAAATCATTACCTTGTATAAGGCTTAGTGAATCTCGTATTCTAACACTTGGACATCCTCACAAGCATTGTAGAATTTCTCTTGTCCACGAACGAAGTTCGGATAAACCATTGGTTCTGCAAGCTGAACAAAACATCTATCGTTTCTTCACCACTCTCAGGTTGTCGTATGCTCCTAAGAAAACGTTTGCTGATACAAGTTTCCTTCTCCAAAAAGATAGTACTTGATCTTTGTTAGTCCCGGGGTCTGTGGGTTTCAGGCATACTTGGGGTAAATGTGACACGCCGCTGGGTAGTGGGTGGTTCCTTCACACAAGAAACAAGTCACCTGACTAGTTGGGCATTCCTCAGTTGGGTGATTTTCTTCACAATGAGTGCATCCATCCTTGTGTTCCTCCTGGGTGTGTCCTATTTCTCCACAGATCTTGCATGCCCAAGTCTTCTCCTTTGGATTATCATAGCACTTCCGAATGAGATGGGATCTTAACAGAGTCTTCTTGAATTCGTCCCAAGTTTCTGCTCCACTAAATCCTTGTATGGCATGGTGCATTTTCCACCAAATAGTAGCACTTTGTGTAAAGTACAGAAGAGCGTGTTCCACTTCATACTTCCTTGAGATCAAGTTGCTCCCGAAGTGATTCTCCATGTTCTGAATCCATATTTTAGCCTCCAGCTGGGTCATTGGTCCGGAGACTACAAGTCCAGCTTCATACTCCATCTGGTAGGGTTGAGGTTTTGGGGATGAGACGGGTAAGAGAGAGAGAGGGAGATACACACAATACAAACAATATTTTTGAGGATAGTTTTTATTTGTGGCTGTCAAAAAACACACACCAATGACGACTCACAAATCACCGTATCTAACGTGGGTATATAACAGGGGTTTGGACTTCTAATGGTCATATAAATATTCGAACGCTTCAGGGTCTTCGAATTCTTCGGGTCTTGAGAGTCTTCAATTGGTGCACCTTCAATTCTTCAATGCATGATGAAATCCTCTTTACTTTGAAGTGGGGGTAAGGGTATTGTCTAACTATTTGAGGTGAGAGCGAACATTCGATGAAATCAGAAGAGATGAGAAGTAAAAGGTGTTGTTGAAAATCGAAATTTTGAGAGATCCTTTCCTAAGAATTTTCCAGTTTCTAGGGTCACGTCCTACAGTCAACATGTGCTCTCATACCATTTCTGTAGCGACCCGACTCAAGACGAGTCAAGCCTCTATGTTTCTGTGCCATCCCTGGAATAGTATGCTGGCACACACAGTACATCAATGTATATATCAAAGTGCAATCACATGTAAAGAGCGTAAAACTGATATATACCTTAAATATCTCAGCGGAAGCAGTCAAGGGAGTGGAGTCCCAATAAACACCAACGGCAAGTTGAGTGTAGACCGTAACCCTGAATCGTACTCTTACTCGTCGAAGAAAAATATCTGCAACATAAGACGTTGCAGCCGTGTAGGTCAGCATATTGAATATGCCGGCAAGTCACATAAGAGAGGGGTGAAAAGTAATCATCTATACTATATGCATATGTGGCAGGTGGGGCTATATGTTTTTAGCGAAAAGCAAGTTTTCTCCTACATCAAGAGAGGGCTAAAAGAAAAATGTTACTACATTGTTGGTTGTTGACGAGATGGTTCCACCAACCAATTCGCGTACCCATGTTGTCAATAATACCCACATCAATATTATTATTTGTGTTGAGAATTTCAGATAACTTCAATTCCTTTGGCTCAAGTTGTCCAGGACCGTGGACACGGCTAATCGATTAGGTTTGAGTACTCTGCAGAGTTTTGCACACGATCCCCACAAGATTTGATCGCCTTCGAGTATGTCCTCGCACTTCAGGGTGTTTGAAGACCGGATGATCAAAACATGGTCTTTCAACGGGTCCCTCTGAATCCCTGTCGGTGCCCATCCATTCCTACCTTTCTTCTACATCTGCTAGCACCACCTGTCCAAAGTCGTCGCGTTGTCCAACCAAGCCAGAGCCCATAATGACTTGTGGCTGTGCAGGTAATCCTTGGGTCTTGAAAATATCCGTCCATCCCTTTGAGCCTGGGTGAAGCTTTCTGCAGGATGTCATGGCCTCTCCAGCATCCCGGGTCATCCACTGGGTTCTCCAGGGAGCCGATCAACCGTCCTTCACCCAGAGTTGCATTGCGTCTGAGGTATTCAAAATCTTGTCTTAACCGGTCTTGATTATTTAATCAACCTCGCATCAGTCGTGTTATGCACTCAACCGAAATCCCGTCTACTCAAGCTTAGCAATATGAAATTTGTCGTCCCGGGGCCAAGTATCGGGGTTGTTGTGTGCCTACCACATGATACTACAATCTATACTAAAATTTCCAAGTACCTAAGCAACATGCAATTGGGCATAGGATGGTAGAACTATGATGCATAAAACATAGGTGATAGTATGATCAAAGTGACTTGCCTCGTGATGTTGACGAAGAAGAATTTTCGTTCTCGGGAAATACGTCATAGAACTATTCATCACTCTCCGATGAAATCCATATAATCAAACATAGTATTCACATAAGCACTCACACTAGCAATCATTCTAGCAATCAATTAACAAACAGCAATAAAAGTTGATGCAATTAAAAATCAATAAGAGAGAGCGGATAAAAATCCAAAGGAAACTTCAAAGAAGCTACGAAGCCTTCTACTACATCAAACACTATATAGTTTTCTTCTAACTGGAAATAAAACACTAAAATAGAAAAAATAACAGAAAACAAAATATAAAATAACTAAGATAACAGAAGTAAAATTTACAAAACAATATTTTTTATAAGTATTTTCAAAATAGGAAATCAAACTAGCAATGCAATCAATTCGCAAGTTAGTATAGAACTAGAATTGATTCCATGCAAACAAATAAGAATAAATAAAATAAAATTTTGTTGTTGTTGAAAAGTTACTGGTAAATATCAAAAAACAAAATATAACTTGTCACAATTACAAAAAAAACAAATTAAGAACAATTAATACAAAAGAAATAGCAAGAAAACAAAACAGGGTAAAACAGAATCTGTTTTGCTTAAAACCCTAAGTAAAAGTATTTAAAATAAATTGAAACTTAAACTACTGAATGATATGATCAATACGAAGCAGCAGAAAAAAGAATCAAATTAAAAGCTATTTTTAAACTCCCGGAATAAGCAAAACAAGATTTAAATCAAATCTGATCTAACTCAATTTTTATATATCCAAACATAGACAAATTATATGTCTACAGAAACTACATAAAATTTCTGATCCAAAGCAAAAAGAATCACCTAATTCGGAGTTATAGACTAATAGATATAAATTTTCTAAGATTGGAATTTTCTGAAAAAACTGCAATACGGGATTTCGTGAATCTCACAATGGGTGACACAGAGGAAGAACTCCGGCGAGGTAGCTGCTCCGGCGAGGTGGGGGGTCGCCGGCGGGGTGGGGAATCGGCGGAGGAGGGGTGGGGCGCGCAGGGGTGTGGTGCAGCGAGGGTAGGGGCCATGGGGAGGTCGGCAGGGAGCTCCTGGACTCGACCGGGGCAGGGTTACTCCGGCGAGGTGGCCGGCGGCTAGAGGCGATGAGGGTGGCATCTCTTTGGGAAAATGGAACGAGGACGCCGGGTGGGTTCTTATAGGGGGCTCGGGAGGAGCTGGGATGGAAGGGAGAGGGAGATCGGGAAGGGGGGATTTCCGTGTCCATGGCTAAGGAAGGTCCTTTGCACGTGAGGAAGGAGATAGAGGAAGAAGAAGATCGTGTTGGGCCAGTTTTTGGAAAGGTCTTAATGGGCCACCGTTTATTTCCATTTAAACACGATTTCTTTCCTTTTTCAAAACTAGGAAACTAAAACGATAAAAGGGAAATAAAATCAATTCGGAATATAGAGTTTCTATATACTAAAATTATCAGAAAAATAAAATCTAAATGATCGGCATTTTTCCACGGCCAAAATAAAAACTTAAAAAAAAATGTTTTTCCAAAAAATCCCTAAAAGCATTATTTCTTTTTGCAATTATTTTCTCAAATTAAATTTTGGTTTTTTCTTGGCTCAAAATATTTCAATGAATGGCCCTGGTTTTTGGAGGGACGTTTTCCTCCGCTCTTTCTTGCGTGCAAGAATTTTGTCGGGGCATTTTCTCGGGGAAGAAAAATATAGAAGCAAGGGCAAATATTTTGAAAGGATTCAAATGCAAACTCCGTTCAAATTCTTTATAGTTGAAGAAGTCATGTCATCTTCTCTCTTTTGTTTTAAAAGATTGAATTTGAATTCATCGGAGATGGGGAAAGTCATTTTATTCCCTCTCATTCAAAAGTTTTTGAAAAGTTTCAAATTTCACACAAGTTTCAATCACTCAAGCAAAGAAACAAACAATCTAATAATTATTTTAACATTCCAAAATTTGGGATGTTACATGGTACGTCGTCAAATTCTCGGATGGAGCGGTGATCGAAAATGATTCCGTCGAAGAGTATGAGCTTCTGTCAAAGGCAGGAGGCGGCTATCCCGGTTTCATCTCTTGGTTCAAACAAACGGTAATTATCAATAATGGACCATTTCATTCTTGGTCTAACGTCTAACTTGCGGCTAATGCAACAACCGTTTCATATTAAACTTGTAGGCTAATTCAGAGTCTATGGACGCCGAATTGAGACAAGTCGCTAATGGTTTTGACTATAAGGTCCGTTAATTTGAGAAATACAACATCAACGGGTATCTCTTTCGTACCTTTGGCAAAGAGCTATCTATGCCCGACCGGAAATCTACAAATTGTGGTGTCTCTGCTATCGGCGAAGGTGTTATCGAGTATTACGGAAGAGTTGAAGCAATTTATGAACTTCAATTCTATGGTGAAAACCCATCGAACGTCGTAGTCTTCAAATGTTATTGGTTCCAGCCGAAAAAGACTAGAAGGACTCATGAACATATAGGACTAGTCGAAATCAATCCAAACACCCATTTAGATGTTCCCGATGTCTATATTACGGCTCAACAGGCGACCCAAGTTTTCTATCTACCGTGGGCATGCCAAACGGATAAGAATCTGGAAGGTTGGTATGTTGTTTATCAAGTGCCGCCACATGTCAGACCACCTGTCCCAAATGAACAGGATTATGAACCTCACATTAACCCAGACACATATGATGGAGAATTCTTCCAAGAAGCATGTCTTTCCAAGAAACGTTTCAAGAACCGCCGTGCTTCACCCAAGAACATGGAAGTAGATAGCGACAATGAATCTGACTCCAGCCCTGAGCCGGAACCAGAAGACCTGGAACTCGTAGAGGTTACTGATGCGGATGACCTGTCAATGCTTCAACGATTAAAGAAAGGCCTTTCACAACTTCACGCCGTTGAACCCGACGAGCACGTGATTCATGAAGACATGTGTGATAGTGATGATGATGATGCATTTATTGATGATGATTATTAGTTTGTAAGATTCACAACTTAAATTATATATATTTTAATCTTTATTATTCATGTACATATTATTATTCATGTCAGTTATTCAATTTTTTATGTTGTACTAATTTCTTTTAATCTTTATCATGGCAGGTCACCAGGTGTGGAAAGATGGTGGGCGCTGGTCCAGATCACTTGACGGGTTCTTCCCAGGCGCCCCGCACGAGGGGTGGTACTTCCCTTCCACTCTTATCTCTCCGTAGAGCCTTGGCAGACAGTCTGTCGACACCACCCGTGGGTTCTTCTTCGTCGGCGGCATTGCCCACTGGGAGAGGTGCTGGTCGGGTAGGGAAGAAGGGGAAGGGTGCAGGGAGAGGTGGTGGCCGCGGAAGATCGAGGAGGACTGTTGAGCCGTCCTCGCCACCACCACCAGCTCATTCACCCGAGCATAGCACTAGTATGGTCGACCCGTTTGCGGAGGAGGCTACGGGGACTCCGTTCCAGGAGCCTGTTGTTGACGGGCATTCGTCCCATGAGACTCTAGTCTAGGAGCAGCCTCGGGTCGAGGTGCATTCGGCCCAGGAGCAGCCGGAGGAGACTACGGTTCCGGAGGCTTCACCCGACATGGAGAGGCCTGGATGGGAGACCTGGCCGGATCGTACCGAGTTGCCAAATTGGACCGAGGGTCCGGGTGGCTCAGGGGGCGGGGATGATCTTACGGATAGTGAGGGCGATGTGCAGGTGGACGGGGCCACCGTGTACAAGCGTGGTAGTACACGTCTCCCGGTCGCGCCGGCTACCCGCGAGCAAAGGCCGGTGATTAAACCTGAAGGAGATAGGTAAGTACATTTACTCTTTTTTTATCTTTTGCCTTCAAGTTTGTTCAAATATCTAATGCATTGACCTTATCATACTGCAGGGAATGGGTACACCCTCTTGGAGTCCGCAGGCCGAACTCCGTCCTTGGTGTGCTTTGCCGGACAAATATCCCGGGGTTTGTCACGTTGCGTGGTGAGGGTCAGGTTCCTACACTAGGATTTTCCTCGGAGCACTACCAGGCTGCGCAGGCCCCGCCGGAGGAGATTATAGATGGTGTCTTGTGCCACACGAGGGCCGAGATGGTGATCAAGAGCTTTTTGGTAAATTATCCTTTTACAGAATCTAAAATTAACAATATAGGTAATTATTGCACTAATCGGTGTTTTCACGTTTGATTGCAGACCTTCTATAGGTGTGAGGATGGATATGAGGAGGAGGCGGCCAGGGTTCTCGAGGCCGAGTGTAAGCGGTTACTACAGAACTTGCGCCACGAGTCTCGGCTGCAGGCTATTCGAGATTACTACGCCACGCGTGGTATTAAGAAGCAGAACAAGGATTGCCGCGGAAAATTTCTGAAGAAGGAGCAATGCATGAAGGTAATTACCTATTCTTAAGTCCTTCTACGTAGTTTTCTTGATTTCATTCATAGGCGTAGCGCTGAAAATTCTATCTAATAACTTATAGGTGCCCCCGAGATGGTGTGCGGATAAGATGGATTGTTGGGAGGCGTTGGTTGATGAGTGGTGCACAGGCGGCTGGCGAGCCGTCCACGAGAATGCGAAGGATCGGCGTAGCCAAATGGTTGGTGTGCCACATCATGAAGGCAGCGCCAACTTACTTCAGTTTGGACGAAACTGGGTATGTGATTTGCTTCATGATTTATGCAATTCATTCTTGATGCTAATATTTTGTTCCTCTCTTTTAGGCGCATCACAATAAGACGGAGATGCCACACTTGTACGACCTTTATGGCATGGCCCATACTGCCTCGTACAATAAGGCAAAGGTATTCTCTGAGTCTGACCTGGATGATCCCAATAACTTCACCAACATATCATCCCACCAGAAGCTCGTGGCATACAGGGACACGGGGAAGGCTACAAAAGGGGATGACTTTCACCCTAGCCAGGAACCTTTGGATCCACAGCTGGTGATTATATCTGGTGGCGGGAGGCCCCATGGATCGATAGCCATTGGAGATGGAATAATACGTTGTCCACTCGCTCTTCCGGAGATCAAGGCGCGCCAGTCGAGCAGCTGTCCTGAGATAACGCATCGTCCACGGCTAGTCGAACTTGCCATCGAGGTTAGTTGTACGGACTAAGAACACTTTCATCCATTTCATTATGTGTGTCACCATAGATCATTACTGTGGTAACGAGGAATGGTGTTTCAGGCTGCTCTTCAGAAAGAGAGAGCGGCAAACCAGGCTGCTCTTGAGAAAGAGAGATTGGCAAGCCAGGCTGCTCTTCGGGCTGCTCTTGATGAAAGGGACCAGACCACGACACGATTGGTTGAGGAGGAGAGGGCCCGGAATGAGGCGGGTCAACGGGCCCTGTACGAGCTTTTTGTGGTATGTTTTTTTCACATTAGCCAAATCATGTGTGTAATGTCTATTTCAGTACTAACTAATACGACCCACTCTTCAGGGTCTGTGCGAGAAGAGCGGTCAAGTCCCTCCACCGATTCCCGTCTTTTCTTCGATTGGCACGGTGAGTTTCATTATAAACTAGTATTAATAATTGAGTGTCATCATGCTAACTGAGACATTGCAAAATATCTTTTCTGCAGAATAACTCCCAAGCGGCATCGCACGACCCTTCTCGAGGGCAACCTTCTCCAAACGAAGCCGCCGCGAGCAACCGTGGTGTTTCTCCTCCATGATGACCACTACGGTAAGTTTCTCTTCTCCTCTTTCATATTATCCTTGCTTTAATTTCCCCAAAAAGACATAATTAGCCCATTTAGCTCCAAAATGCCATAATAACCTCAAAATGGCATAAGAACCTTGGTTAGCTCATGGATATTATATACTTAGCTTGTTTTCCTCTAAAATGAGATAATTAGCCCATTTAGCTCCAAAAAGACATAATTAGGTAATTTAGCTCCAAGAAGAGGAGAAGAAATAGGAAAAATGAAAAGAAATAAGAAGAAGAAGAAGAGAAGAAGTAGAAGGAGGAGGAGAAGGAGGAGAAGGCCAAGGACCTTCTAGTCCTTCTCCTCCTCCTCCTTCTCCTCCTTCTCCTCCTTCTTCTTGATTTCTTCTTCTCCTCCTCCTCCTCCTCTTTCTTCTCCTCTTTCATATTATCCTTGCTTTAATTTCCCAGACAATGACATAATTAGCCCATTTAGCTCCAAAATACCATAATAAGCTCAAAATGGCATAAGATCCTTGGTTAGCTCATGAATATTATATACTTAGCTTGTTTTCCTCTAAAATGGGATAATTAACCCATTTAGCTCCAAAAAGACATAATTAGGTAATTTAGCTCCAACAAGAGGAGAAGAGGAGAATAAATAGGAAAAATGAAAAGAAAGAAGAAGAAGAAGAAGAAGAAGAAGAGAAGAAGAAGGATAAGGAGGAGGAGGAGGAGGAGAAGGAGAAGGCCAAGGACCTTATAGTCCTTCTCCTCCTCCTCCTTCTCCTCCTTCTCCTTCTTCTTGATTTCTTCTTCTTCTCCTCCTCCTCCTCCTTCTTCTCCTCTTTCATATTATCCTTGATTTAATTTCCCCAACAATGACATAATTAGCCCATTTAGCTCCAAAATACCATAATAAGCTCAAAATGGCATAAGAACCTTGGTTAGCTCATGAATATTATATACTTAGCTTGTTTTCCTCTAAAATGGGATAATTAACCCATTTAGCTCCAAAAAGACATAATTAGGTAATTTAGCTCCAACAAGAGGAGAAGAGGAGAAGAAATAGGAAAAATGAAAAGAAAGAAGAAGAAGAAGAAGAAGAAGAAGAAGAAGAAGAAGAAGAAGAAGAAGAAGAGGAGAAGAAGGAGAAGGAGGAGGAGGAGGAGAAGGAGAAGGCCAAGGACCTTCTAGTCCTTCTCCTCCTCCTCCTTCTCCTCCTTCTTCTTGATTTCTTCTTCTTCTTCTCCTCCTCCTCTTTCTTCTCCTCTTTCATATTATTCTTGCTTTAATTTCCCCAACAATGACATAATTAGCCCATTTAGATCCAAAATACCATAATAAGCTCAAAATGGCATAAGAACCTTGGTTAGCTCATGAATATTATATACTTAGCTTGTTTTCCTCTAAAATGGGATAATTAACCCATTTAGATCCAAAAAGACTAGCTCCAACAAGAGGAGAAGAAATAGGCAAAATGAAAAGAAAGAAGAAGAAAAGAAGAAGAAGAGAAGAAGGAGAAGGAGGAGGAGGAGGAGAAGGCCAAGGACCTTCTAGTCCTTCTGCTCCTTCTTCTTGATTTCTTCTTCTTATCCTCCTCCTCCTCTTTCTTCTCCTCTTTTATATTATCCTTGCTTTAATTAACTCATTTAGCTCCAAAATGCCATAATAAGCTAAAAATGGCATAAGAACCTTGGTTAGCTCATGAATATTATATTCTTAGCTTGTTTTCCACTAAAAATGACATAATTAGGTGAAAAACATCATATTTTGTTTTTCTTATGACTTTCTTATTCACATTTTTGTAGATTGGATATACTACATGCATGGAAGCTGGCATTCATGGAGTTGAACAATGTCGATGGATGAACTTTATATGTATATCATCTAGTTTTCATTTGAGTTGATGAACAATGTCGAACTATATGTATATGTATATATGGATAAACAGTGCAATACTTTGTATGTTGGTTTTTTTGATATATGGGGATGTACATTGATTTATATGTATATCATATATGTGTGGTGAATTATGTATATGTGTTGGCAAGTATATGTGTGGTGAACTATATATAATATATGTGTGGTGAATTATATAAATGTGATGTCAAATATATATATAAATGTGTGTGATGTGAAATAATATAAAACAAAAAAACAGGTACTATATGGGCTCTTTGCCGTCTGCCAACTGATGGCAAAGACCTATGCCATCAGCTGGCAGATGGCAAAGGTGCCACATGGCACCCAACTGTGCATCCTGGGGTGTCTATATAGGCTCTTTGCCGTCTGCTTCCAGGGTGGGCAGACGGCAAAGAAGAGGGCACAAAGGAGGGGGGGCAGGAGGAGGCAGACGGCAAAGAGTGGAGGGGGGAGGAGGAGGAGGCAGACGGCAAAGAGTAAGGGGGAGAGGACGGCAAAGAATAAGGGGGAGGCAGACGGCAAAGCCTCCGTTAACCACTAACGGAGGCAACGCCTGTCGGCTGTCGTCTCGAGGACTTTGTCAACTGCTCCTAAGGAAAGCTGACGGCAAAGAGCTTTGTCGTCCGCTTTTGGTGGACAGACGGCAAAGAAGGTCCTATGCCGTCGTAGGTTGACGCAGAAATTTTGTCGGACGTGAGATTCTTTGTCGTCTGTTGTTTTGTCTTTGCCGTCCGGGATTTAGTCTTTGCCTTCTGTGATGGCAGACGGCAAAGAAGCTGATTCCTGTAGTGAAAGCTCCAACTGTGATACGTAGGGGTTACATTAGACCACTTGCACCCCTGAAGAGATTAGATTTGAACCTAGTGTTGCTATTATCAAAGATCTCTTAGCCGAAGACATAGATGGGCATGTTATCAAATTCTATGAGGACTCCGCTAGAATTGCTAAACCTCACGCGAGAGACAAACACGGACCTGTAGTTGGCCTACCCATTGTTTCTGTCAAGATAGGAGATCACTGATACCATGGTTTATGTGATATGGGAGCTAGTGTTAGTGCAATACCCCGTTCTCTATATGAAGAAATCAAATATGAGATTGCACCTGCTGAGTTAGAACCCATTGATGTCACTATTACGCTAGCTAATAGAGACATTATCTGCCCTCTCGGAATTGTGAGAGACGTAGAAGTCCTGTGTGGTAAGACGAAGTATCCTACTGATTTCCTCGTCCTTGCTACTGCACAACATAGCTTTTGTCCCATCATATTTGGTAGACCCTTTCTCAACACTGTCAATGCTCACATTGATTGCATTAAGCAGACTGTCACAGTAAGTTTCGAGGGTGTGTCTCATGAATTTAACTTCTCCAAGTTTGGAAGACAACCCCATGAAAGAGAGTCGTCTGGTAGGGATGAAACATTGCTCTTGCCTCTATTGTTGTACCTCCTATGGATCCTTTAGAGCAATATCTGCTTGAGCATGAAAATGATATGCATATGGAGGAGAGAGATGAGATAGATAAAATTGTCTTAGAACAATATCCTATTGTCAAGAATAATGTGCCTGTTGAACTACTTGGGGATCCTCCCCCACCAAAGGGTGATCCTGTGTTCGAGCTTAAACAGTTGCCTGATACTCTTAAGTATGCCTATCTTGATGAGAAGGAGTATATCCTGTCATTATTAGTGCTCTCCTCTCACAGCACAAAGAGAAGAAGTTACTAAGAACTCTGAGGAAGCAGTGTGTTGCTATTGGATATACTCTTGATGATCTTAAGGGTATTAGTCCTACCCTATGCCAGCACAAGATTAAAACCGATCCTGACTTTAAACCAGTTGCTGATCATCAGAGGAGATTAAATCCTAAGATGAAAGAGGTCGTTAGAAAAGAAATGTTAAAGCTTATGGAAGCAGGAATCATTTATCCTGTTGCTCATAGTGATTGGGTAAGTCCAGTACATTGTGTACCTAAGAAGGGAGGTATCACCGTCGTTCCTAATGATAAAGATGAACTAATCCCACAGAGGATTATTACCGGCTATAGGATGGTGATAGACTTCCGGAAACTGAACAAGGCAACCAGGAAAGATCATTATCCTTTGCCGTTCATCGACCAAATGCTAGAAAGGCTATCAAAGCACACACACTTCTGCTTTCTAGACGGTTATTCAGGTTTCTCACAAATACGTGTTGCACAATCTGATCAAGAGAAAACCACTTTCACCTGCCCTTTCGGTACCATTGCATATAGACGTATGCCTTTTGGCTTATGTAATGCACCTGCCACCTTCCAAATATGTATGATGGCTATATTCTCTGACTTTTGTGAAAAGATCGTTGAGGTTTTCATGGATGACTTCTCCGTTGACGGGTCTTCCTTTGATGATTGCCTCAACAACCTTGATCGAGTCTTACAGAGATGCGAAGAAACCAACCTTGTCTTGAATTGGGAGAAGTGCCACTTTATGGTTAATGAAGGTATCGTCTTAGGACACAAAATCTCTGAAAGAGGCATTGAAATTGATAAGGCTAAGGTTGATGCAATTGAGAAAATGCCTTGCCCCACAGATATCAGAGGTATACGAAGTTTCCTAGGTCATGCTGGTTTCTATAGAAGGTTCATTAAAGACTTCTCTAAGATTTCTAGGCCTCTTACCAACCTCTTGCAGAAGGATGTTCCTTTTGTTTTTGATGAGGATTGTGAGGAAGCTTTTGAAATACTTAAGAAGGCTTTGATAACCGCACCTATTGTTCAACCACCTGACTGGAACTTGCCCTTTGAAATCATGTGTGACGCTAGTGATTATGTTGTTGGTGTTGTTCTAGGACAAAGATTTGACGAGAAGTTGAATGTTATTCACTACGCTAGTAAAACTCTAGACAGTGCCCAAAGAAACTATGCCACTACGGAAAAGGAGTTTTTAGCAGTCGTGTTTGCATGTGAAAAATTCAGATCTTATATAGTTGACTCCAAAGTCACTATTCACTCTTATCGTGCTGCTATTAAGTACCTCATGGAGAAAAAGGATGCTAAGCCTAGGCTTATCAGATGGGTTCTCCTGCTACAGGAATTTGATTTGCACGTCGTTGACCGAAAGGGTGCTGATAACCCTGTAGCAGATAACTTCTCTAGGCTAGAGAATATCCTTGATGACCCACTACCTATTGATGATAGCTTTCCTCATGAGCAACTAAATGTCATCCGCACTTCACTTAGTGCATCGTGGTATGCCGATTATGCAAACTATATCGTAGCCAAATACATACCACCCAGTTTCACCTATCAGCAAAAGAAGAAATTCTTCTTTGATTTGAGACACTACTTTTGGGATGATCCTCACCTTTATAAGGAAGGAGTAGATGGTGTTATTAGACGTTGTGTGTCTGAACATGAACAGGGACAGATCCTGCAGAAGTGTCATTCCGAAGCCTACGGAGGACACCATGCTGGAGATAGAACTGCCCACAAGGTATTGCAATCAGGTTTCTATTGGCCCACTCTCTTCAAGGATGCCCGTAAGTTTGTCTTGTCTTGTGACGAATGCCAAAGAATAGGGAACATCACTAAGCGTCAAGAAATGCCTATGAACTATTCACTTGTCATTAAACCATTTGATGTCTGGGGCTTTGATTATATGGGACCCTTCCCGAGTTCCAATGGGTACACTCACATCTTAGTTGATGTGGATTACGTTACTAAGTGGGTAGAAGCTATCCCCACTAAAAATGTTGATCACCACACCTCTATTAAGATGCTTAAAGAAGTCATATTCCCAAGATTTGGAGTCCCTAGATACTTGATGACTGATGGCGGTTCACACCTCATTCATGGTGTTTTCCGCAAGATGCTAGCTAAGTATGATGTCAACCATAGAGTTGCATCTCCTTATCATCCTCAGTCTAGTCGTCAAATGGAGTTGAGTAATAGGGAGATCAAGTTGATCCTACAAAAGACCGTCAATAGATCTCGAAAGAACTGGTCTAGCAAACTTGACGATGCACTATGGGCTTATAGGACTGCTTATAAGAATCCCATGGGCATGTCACCGTATAAAATGGTTTACGGTAAGGCCTGTCATTTACCTCTTGAGCTGGAACACAAAGCTTATTGGGCAATCAAAGAGCTCAACTTTGATTTCAAACTTGCCGGTGAGAAGCGGTTGTTTGATATCAGTTCGTTAGATGAATGGAGAGCCCAAGCATATGAGAATGCCAGGTTATTCAAGGAAAAGGTTAAGAGATGGCACGACAAACGAATACAGAAACGAGAGTTCAATGTAGGTGATTATGTCTTGCTATACAATTCTCATTTGAGATTCTTTGCAGGCAAGCTTCTCTCTAAATGGGAAGTTCCCTATGTTATCGAGGAAGTATATCGTTCCGGTGCCATCAAAATCAATAACACGGAAGGAAATTTTCCTAGAGTGGTAAATGGGAAAAGAATAAGCATTACATCTCTGGTACTCCCATAAATGTTGAGACCAATATCATCAATGTCATAACTCCAGAGGAGTGCATAAGGGATGTTTATCAGCCTGTTTCAGACCTTGAAAACGAAGATGTATCTGTTTCGGTAAGAAATTGGACTCCGATGCTTTTCCAATAGGAAATTTCTTCCGTTTTAGAATTTTTGTAAAAGTAGAAGAATAAAAAGCAGTCCGGAGAGCGGACGAGGCGGCCACAAGCCCTGCCTTCCCTGGTGGCGGAGGGCAAGCTTGTGGGCACCACGTGTGCCTCCCGGACTCCGTTTTCTTGCGGAGGACTCCTTCTGGCCCAGAAAGAATCAATATATAGTCGCCCGAAGGTTTTGATCTCCGTATCGTGTAGTTTTCCTCTATTTTCATTTCGATCCTGTTTCTATGACAGATCTGGATCATCATGACTTCCCCAAACGCTTCTAAGGACAAGATCTTTGAGAAGGTCATCAATCCCTACCTCACGGAAGTGCTGAAACACCCTCGATCTATCAAGATGAGCGAGGGGATGTTGCACATCCATGATGTTGAGGGGCCTAAGAAGACCGGAAGCATGGAGATGATGCTCGAAGCAATGGAGCAACAAGTCTTCAAGTGCCAAGGGATGGTGGAGCGTGGACTCAACGCCAACCACACGATGATCACAGAATTCACTAGCAATCACAAAATGGATGCCATTGATATTGGAAAACACCTCTCCAGGCTCTACGATAGGGTTGATCCACTTCAGGGCCAGATCTATGACCTGCAGAATCAAAACTGTTAGTATGAGTATAGATTTAAATCAATAAGATTGGCTGCAGATTTGAGGATTCCGGCGACTCATTCATCCTGCCATGATGGAGCACCTATGCCTTGGAAGACGGAGGATCAGACTACTCCAACAACAACAACACCATCACCGCCAAAGGAAGACAACTAAGAATTGGTATGGGCAATCCCCTTGGCTTCTGCCATGCTTGGGGGATTTGCCCTGGTATCGTATCACCTTTATATCTTTTGCTTTTACCTTTGTTTTAGTTCTTTCCTTTTCAGTTTTTATTTTCTTCTCTTAGAGGAATAAGTCTTTCGTTTTTAGTTTGAGTCTTTTTCTTTTGTCTCTCTCCCGATGTATTCGAGCTTAAGAGCTATATAATAAAGAGTATCTTAGTCAAGGGCTTTGCTTTGTGCCATGATCGAAAAGTATGAAAAGAACGATAGCATGAAAGATCATGAGACGATCTTATGGAAAGTGATAACTTCACTTATGACACGTATGATGATTGAAACTTGTTGAGAATAAATCAACACAGACCTCAGTCATTGTTGCAATTAATAAGAAGTAATAAGGAAAGAGAGGTTCACATATAAATATATCATCTTAGACACTTTTTACAATTGTGAGCACTCACCAAACTATTGCATGCCTACGAGTAGATGTTGGACAAGGAAGACAACATAATGAATTGTGTTTGCTTGGTTCCAAACAATGTTATATGATTAGAGATCTCTTAGCATGTGACTATTGTTTCCACCTCTTATTAGCCAAAACTCCCGCACCAAGTAGAGATACTACTTGTGCATCCATAAACCTCCAACCCAGTTTTGCCATGAGAGTCCACCATACCTACCTATGGATTGAATAAGATCCTTCAAGTAAGTTGTCATCGGTGCAAGCAATAAAAATTGCTCTCTAATATGTATGATCTATTATTGTGTGGAAAATAAGCTTTGTACGAACCTGTGATGAGGAAGTCATAAAAGCGACAGACTGCATAATAAAGTACTTTATCACAGGAGGCAATATAAAGTGATGTTCCTCGCACTAAGAGGACACGCATTCAAACCTCAAAAGCGCATGACAACCTCTTCTTCCCTCTGCGAAGGGCCTATCTTGTACCTTTACTTTTTGCCCTTGTAAGAGTCATGGTGATCATCACCAATTCCCTATTTTTGCCTTTGTCTCGGCTACCATCACATGGTCGGGAAAGATCTATATTCATATATCAACTTGGAGTTGAGTACTTATGCTTTATTGTTGTTGACTTTACCCTTGAGGTAAATGGTTGGGAGGCAAAACTATAAGCCCCTATCTTCCTCTGTATCCAGCTGAAACTTTGACACCATGAGTACCACGTGAGTTGTAACAATTGTGGAAAACAAAAGAGATGATTGAATATGTGGGTTTGCCTTACAAGCTCTTATTTGACTCTTTCTGGTGTTGTGATAAATTGCAATTGCTTCAATGACTATGGTTTATTGTTGGTTACTTCTCGGTAAGGTTTTTGCTTCATGCTTTGCTTTGTGAAGGAATTGTTACTTTCCCATAAGAATCTTTATGTTGTATTTCTGTTCTATGTGTGATCATGATGCCCTCATGTACGTATTATGTTTTCTCGACACCTTCGTCCCTCAACATGTGGACATGTTTATGGGACTTGGTTTTCACTTGAGGACAAGCGAGGTCTAAGCTTGGGGGAGTTGATACGTCCATTTTGCATCATGCTTTCATGTTGATATTTATTGCTTTTTGGGCTGTTATATTACTTGTGGTACCATATTTATGCCTTTTCTCTCTTATTTTGCAAGGTCTATTTGAAGAGGGAGAATTCAGGCAGCTGGAATTCTGGACTGGAAAAGGAGCAAATCCTAGTCCACTATTCTGCACATCTCCAAATGCCTTGAAAAGTTACGTGGATTTTTTTGGTATCATATAAAAAATACTGGGCGAAAGAACTACCGGAAGGGGGCTGCTAGGGCGCCACAAGCCCTGGCACCGCCACCCCCCTGGTGGCGGAGTGGGGGCTTGTGGGCTCCCTGACGGCCCACTAGCCCCCTCTTTTGCTATATGAAGCATCCTGGTCCAGAAAAAATCAGGAGGGAGCTTTTTCGTGGTTTCGCCGCCGCCACGAGGCGGGACTTGAGAAGATCCAATCTAGAGCTCCGGCAGGACGATCCTGCCGGGGAAACTTCCCTCCCGGAGGGGGAATCGTCGCCATCGTCATCACCAACACTCCTCTCGTCGTAGGGGAGGCATCTTCACCAACATCTTCATCAGCACCATCACCTCTCCAATCCCTAGTTCATCTCTTGTAACCAATCTTCGTCTCGCGACTCCGATTGGTCCTTGTAAGGTTGCTAGTAGTGTTGATTACTCTTTGTAGTTGATGCTAGTTGGATTACTTGGTGGAAGAGTTTATGTCCAGATCCTTGATGCTATTCATTACACCTCTGATCATGATTATGATTATGTTTTGTGAGTAGTTACTTTTGTTCCTGAGGACATGGGATAAGTCATGCTAATAATAGTCATGTGAATTTGATATTCGTTTGGTATTTTGATATGATGTATGTTGTTTTTCCTCTAGTGGTGTTATGTGAACGTCGACTACATAACACTTCACCATATTTGGGACTAGAGGAAGGCATTGGGTAGTAGTAAGTAGATGATGGGTTGCTGGAGTGACAGAAGCTTAAACCCCAGTCTATGAGTTGCTTCGTAAGGGGCTGATTTGGATCCACTAATTTAATGCCATGGTTAGACGTTGTCTTAATTCTTCTTTTGTAGTTGCGGATGCTTGCCAGAGAGGTTAATCATAAGTGGGATGCTTGTCCAAGTAAGAGCAGTACCCAAGCGCCGGTCCACCCACATATCAAACTATCAAAGTAACGAACGTGAATCATATGAACATGATGAAACTAGCATGACAGAAATTCCCGTGTGTCCTCGGGAGCGTTTTTCCTCCTATAAGACTTTGTTCAGGCTTTTCCGTTGCTACAAAAGGGATTGGGCCACTTGCTGCACCGTTTCTACTACTTGTTACTTGTTACTTTTTGCTCGCTACGTTTCACCTCGCTACACAATCACTTGTTACCGCTACTTTCAGTGCTTGCAGTTATTACCTTGCTGAAATCCGTTTATCAGAGCCTTCTTCTCCTCGTTGGGTTCGACACTCTTACTTATCGAAAGGACTACGATTGATCCCCTATACTTGTGGGTCATCAAACACCTATCGAAGAAATCCATGGTCTCAAAACACCACCAAACGTGGTGGAGGTAAATTCTCTTCTAAAGTTTGATGAAGGTGACATCCCTTACAATAAACATCCTAGTCGATGCTTATATGAATTTAATAATTATATTATGAGGCAAGATCATTTCAACTCCTATGTTATGAAACAATTGAAACGAAACTCTGGTATGATTGCTCTCTTAAGTGACTTGTTATTTAGAATCACCAATGATGTAAGAGGTGTAGGAAAACATGCTTCTATGGTTCAAACCCAGCTAGAACAACTTGCTAAATCTCAAAGTGAGCTACTTCATGAAATGAATAATAATATGAATGATCATGTTGATAGAGTAATGACTAGAGGACGAACAATGACTCAAGATCCACTATATCCATAAGGTCATCCTAAAAGAACTAAACAAGATTCACAAAGAATTAATATTGATGCACCTGGTCCTTTTAGGAAGAAAAACAAAAAGAAAAATGATAGGACCATGCATACTTGTAGTGAACCTGAATAGGGAAACCTTCTGATAATACTAATGATATCTCTATCTATGATGCTGAAACTCAATCTAGTAGTGAGAATTCACGTAGTGAGAAAGAAAATGGTAATAATTATCCCCATGTAGATGCTCAACCTCACAATGATAAATAACCAGATAATTATGTTGAGATAGAACCTGTTGTTGATCTTGATAACCAACAACCTAAGAATAAACGTTATGATAAAATAGATGTTGTTGCTAGAAAGCATGGTAAAGAAAGAGAGCCATGGGTTCAAAAACCCATGCCTTATCCACGTAAACCAACTAAAAAAGATGATGAAGAATCTGAGCGCTTTGCTGAAATGCTTAGGCCAGTCTTTTTGCGTACCCATTTAACTGATCTTTTAAAGATGGCCCCTTATGCTAAGTACATGAAAGAATCATCACTAATAGAAGAAAAATACATGAAGCTGAAATATCTACCTTGCTTGCTAATTATACTTGTAAGGATGGAGTACGTAGAAAGCTAAGAGATCGAGGAATACCAACTATACCATGTTCCATCAAAAATAACTATGTGAAAACTGCTTTATGTAATCTAGGAGCTCGTGTTGGTGTTATGACTTTCTCTTTATACAAAAGACTTGACTTGAATAAACTTACACCTACTGAAACTTCATTGCAAATGGCTGACAAATCAACTGCCATACCTATTAGTATTTGTGAGGATGTACCCGTTGTTGTTGCAAATGTTACTATCTTGACAGACTTTGTTATACTTGATATGCCCGAGGATGACACCATGTCAACTATCCTTGGTAGGCCTTTCTTAAATAATGCAGGGCTGTTATGGATTGCAACAAAAGCAAAGTCACTTTTCATGTCAATCTTAAAGAACATACGATGCATTTTCCGAGGAAACAATTTCAAGAGAATGGTGTTAATGTTATTGACAAATCTCTGACTACCACCAATGGAGATTCTCAACTACCTCTACCTACTGCCAAAAAAATATGAGATACTTATTGTTGGGGATATGCACATCCCCATTGAGGCAACTTAGTGTTTTACGGAAATTCTTCGGGATCATGCTAATCGGAAGTGGTAATAAGACTTGATCAACCTTGTTAATGCATCATTTTCAAGAGGCATGAGGTCGATGAAGTTAGTAGGCACAAATCTGTGTACCCATTTTACTTTTCCTATTATTTTTATTTTAATGCAATAAATGTCATTATTATCCTGTTTTCTATTTTTTCCGTGCTATAAAAAAGTGCCCAAAAATAAAAGTTCTACAAATGACCTGAAATTTTCACACGATTTTTTCTGAATAATTGAGAATATCTCGTAGTCAAAGCATCATAGGGGGTGTTCCAGGTGCCCACTAGGCACCCGGGCAGGTCACCCCAACCAGGCGCAACCAGGTGTCTAGTGCGCCCCTCGGGGGTCCCCTCACTTATTCCTTCAGGTCACTGCCTCTCCTACCTCCACAAAAAAAATCCGTGTATTTGTCTCTCTCGTGTTCTTGCTCTCAAACCCAGGAACTTTGATAGTTTTTCTCGAAATTCCATTTCTCAAACTGTTTTGGAGGATTGCTCCTTGGTATGTAACTCCCCCATGATACGTCCATTTTGCACCATATTTACCTACTGTTATTTATGATGTTTATTGTCTAATGATGCTTTTTGGAGTAATTCTAATGCATTTTATCTCATAGTATGCAAGGTATACACAAAGGGGGAGAATTCTGGTAGTTGGAAATCTGGACCTGAAAAAGCTACGTCAGTCTATCTATTCTCCACAACTCCAAATGAGCTGAAACTTTACGAGGAATTTTTATGGAATATTTGAGGAATATTGGAGAAAATAAGTACCAGAGAGGGCCCACCAGGTGGGCACAACCCACCTGGGCGAGCCAGGGAGCCCAGGCGCGCCCCGGTGGGTTGTGCTCACCCAATCCCACCTCTGGTGCCCCTCTTCAGGTATATAAGTCATTTTTACCTAGAAAAAAAGGAGGAGAGGACTTTCGGGACAAAGCGCCGCCGTCTCGAGGCAGAACTTGGGCAGGAGCACTTTTGCTCTCTAGCAAAACGATTCCTCCAGGGGAACTTCCCTCGAGGAGGGGGAAATCATCGTGATCATCATCACCAACAACTCTCCCATCTTGGGGAGGGCTATCTTCATTAACATCTTCAACAACACCAAATACTCTCAAACCCTAGTTCATCTCTTGTGTTCAATCTTTCTACCGGAACTATAGATTGGTGCGTGTGGGTGACTAGTAGTGTTGGTTACATCTTGTAGTTGATTACTATATGGTTTATTTGGTGGAACATTATATGTTCAGATCCATTATGCCATTTAATAACCCTCTGATCTTGAGCATGATTATCATTTATGAGTAGATACTTTTGTTCTTGATGTCACGGGAGAAATCTTATTGCAAGTAATCATGTGAACTTGATATGTGTTCGATATTTGGATGATATGTATGTTCTGATTCCCTTAGTGGTGTCATGTGAACGTCGACTACAAGACACTTCACCATATTTGGGCCTAAGGTAATGCATTGTGGAGTAGTTATTCGATGATGGGTTGCGAGAGTGACATAAGCTTAAACCTAGTTTATGCATTATTCCATAAGGGACCGATTGGATCCAAAAGTTTAATGTTATGGTTAGAATTTATTCTTAATACTTTTCTCGTAGTTGCGGATGCTTGCAAGAGGGTTAATCATAAGTAGGAGGTTTGTTCAAGTAAGAACAACACCTAAGCACCGGTCCACCCACATACCAAATCATCAAAGTAGCAAACACGAATTAAGCCAACATGATGAAAGTGACTAGATGAAATTCCCGTGTACCCTCAAGAACGCTTTGCTTATCATAAGAGACCATTTTGGCCTGTCCTTTGCCTCAAAAGGATTGGGCTACCTTGCTGCACTTTTGTTACTACTATCGTTACTTGCTCGTTGCAAATTATCTTGCTATCAAACTACTCCGCTACTTACAATTTTCGCACTTGCGGACATTACCTTGCTGAAAACCACTTGTCATTTCCTTCTCCTCCTCATTGGGTTCGACACTCTTACTTATCAAAAAGGCTACAATTGACTCTATATACTTGTGGGTCATCACCCCACTCCTCCAATTAGTTTTTTGCTTTAGTGGTTTATCTTGGAAGTGATTAGTTACTCTAGGTGCTATTGTAGATGAGCTTACATGTTGAATTCTTGAATTTCCAAGTAGTTTGAATGCTTGTTTTAAGCTTTAGGCGTCCTTATGAGTAGTTTGTATCATTCTTGTGAAGTTTTGTTAACTTTACTTTGTGACCCAATTTTTATCTAAAATTGGTATGTAGGAATAATGAGTTGGTTCAAGAGGATTTCTTCGAGGAGGAAGTTCAAGAGGATTTCTTTGAGGAGGAAGCCCTCGGAGGAATCATCAAGTGAGACTCTGATACAACGGTCTTATGTTGAGCCAAGTGAAATCTCGGCACGAGAAGCCCACACCAAATCGTTCCTTTGGCCAAGTGATGAATTCATGTTGGCTGCACGCATTAAGGAAGAGTTTGAGAAATACATTCATAATACTAAGCTCGCACCCTTCATCGCAAATATGTTCACACAACATTATCATCTTACTTAAACTTTCACTCAAGGGTTTAAATTTTATCCTCGAGAATTCAGAGTCTCCTTTAACCTCTATGAAAATGCTTTCACCATGTCTGTAGATGATTTGTCTGATGCATGTAAAATCCCACATTTGGGTTTGCAAGATGAACCACCCAAATCTGAATATGAGGCATTTTTAACTAGTCTTTGCTTTGGTGAAGATAGGGGAGTGACTCAAGGTCGAATAAATAGTATACATTTTCTTTCAATTCGTTACCTATCACTCTTTAATTTGCTTTTTTCTAGAAATAACTAAAAACCCCAAAAATATTTTAGTGTGTTTCTCTGAATTTTCTTTCTCTTCTTTGAGTTGTATCCAAGGGGAAGACCACGATGAAAATGTTGAGCGGCTCTCATATGCATTGTTATTGATCTAATAAAGAGCCCATATTACTTTATCTTCTCCTTCTGAATAAAATGTTGCAGATTCCAGCTTAGTCCATGGCACATTGCACTATAATTATTTTCATATCGTTCGGTCGTGCAAGTGAAAGGCAATAATGACTATACTTAATCAAGTAACTCTGGCAGAGAGAAGCGGGTATGAACTCAACTTGTTTTTGTTTTTGTAGACTATTTAGATGAGTACCCATGATTCAGCATATTCTGACCAAACATGTTTGCAATGACAATTAGAGATTATAGTTGTTCATGCCATCCTTATGTAGGTAGGACTGGATAATGATTTATCTTGGATGTCAACATGCATTA
This sequence comes from Hordeum vulgare subsp. vulgare, assembly GCF_904849725.1. Taxonomy (NCBI): domain Eukaryota; kingdom Viridiplantae; phylum Streptophyta; class Magnoliopsida; order Poales; family Poaceae; genus Hordeum; species Hordeum vulgare. Next base: position 424,926,540 of record NC_058521.1, on the reverse strand, counting down.
AAATGGTTGTGATGTAGTATAGTAACATGGTATCCTCCTTTGAATGTTCGAGGGGCTTGACTTGGCACATGTTCACGCATGTAGTTGAATCAAAATCAACATAGCCTCCACGATATTTATGTTCATGGTGTTTATATCCTACTCATGCTAGTATGCAACAATAATTATTCATAAAGCATGTTCATGACCGTCTTCGTTCTCTCGCTGGTCGCCTCCCAACCTATTTGCTAGCCTTTGCCGGTACTAAGCGGGAATAATGCATGTGCATCAAAATCCTTGAAACAAAGTTATTCCACATGAGTCCACTATACCTACCTATATGCGGTATTACCCTTCCGTTCCAAGTAAATTTGCATGTTCCACCTCTAATACTTCAAATGAACTTATGTTTTGTGTGCCTGGACCGCTCATGGAGCGACAGGGGGCGGTCAGTATCTTCCATGCTAAGTGGGTTATTCTCACGATGAGTGTTTATTCACTCGCCCTTGCACGAGAGGGGCTAGTAAAAGGTACTCCCAATCTTGAAATCATAAAATGAAAAATAATTTAAAAAACTGCCACTAGGTTGTTGTTGGTATGGAGGGAACCCATGGATTCGGCTAGCCGTGGACTGTGTCTGTTGGTCGAGGGGGAGTAAACCTTTACATTTGTTGGAAATATGCCCTAGAGGCAATAATAAATTGGTTATTATTATATTTCCTTGTTCATGCTAATCGTTTATTATCCATGCTAGAATTGTATTGATTGGAAACTCAAATACATGTGTGGATACATAGACAACACACTGTCCCTAGTGAGCCTCTAGTTGACTAGCTCGTCGATCAAAGATGGTCATGGTTTCCTGGCCATAGACAAGTGTTGTCACTTGGTAACGGGTTCACATCATTTGGAGAATGATGTGATGGACAAGACCCAAACTATGAACGTAGAATGTGATCGTGTCAGTTCATTTCTACTGTTTTCTGCATGTCAATGTATCTGTTCCTATGACCATCAGATCATGCAACTCCCGGAGACTGTAGGAATACCTTGTGTGTATCAAATGTCGCAACGTAACTGGGTGACTATAATGGTGCTCTACAGGTATCTACGAAGGTGTCTATTGGGTTGGTGTGGATCAAGACTGGGATTTGTCACTCCGTTTGACGGAGAGGTATCTTGGGGCCCGCTCGGTAATGCAACATCACAACAAGCCTTGCAAGAAATGTGACTAAAGAGTTATTCACGGCATCTTGTATTACGGAACGATTAAATAGAGTTGTCGGTAACGCGATTGAACTAGGTATGGAGATACCGACGATCGAATCTCGGTAAAGTAACATACTGATGGACAAAGGGAACAACATACGGGATTAACTGAGTCCTTGACCTAGAGGTTCGACCGATAAAGATATTCATAGAATATGTAGCAGACAATATGGGCATCCAGCTCATGCGATTGGTTATTGACTGGAGAGTGTCTTAGGTCATGTCTACATAGTTCTCGAACCCGCAAGGTGTGCACACTTAAGGTTCGGTGACGTTTCGGTATAGTTTAATTATTGATGCTTGGTAACCAAAGGTTGTTAGGAGTCTCGGATGAGATCTCAAACGTCACAAGGGTTTCCGGAATGGTCCAGAGACGAATATTGATATATAGGAAGTATCCATTTGGCTTCCGAAAGGTTTTCGGGCATTACCGATAAAGTACCGGGAGTGATGAATGGGTTCCGGAGTTCTACCGGGAGGGGCCACCCACCCGGGATAGAACCAAAGAGGCCCAAGGGTGGTGCACCATCCCTTAGTGGGCTGGTGGCAAGCCGAAAGAATCCTATTTCGGCAAGGGAGAAAAAGGAAAGGAGGGTGGGCCAAAACCGAATTGGGAAGGAGGACTCCTTCCAAGTTGTGTTGGAAGACGACTCCTCCCTCTCCTCTTGGTTCTGCCAAACCCTAGGGCCTTGCCCTAGGGCGCCACCCCTCCCCTCCCCTTCCTCCTATATATAGTGGAGGTGAGAGGGGATTTTGGTACCTCAAGCCAAGGTGCAGCCCTCTCTCCCTCCACCACTTTGTGACACCCCGTAGCTAGTTCGGTACGATATGAAGAAGCACTACCGGAGAAGCTCCACCACCATCACCGCCATGCCGTCACGTTGTCGGAGAATGCAGATACCTCTTCATCTCTCTTGCTGGATTAAGAAGGCGGAGATCGTCATCGAGCTGTACTTGTGCTAGACGCGTAGGTGTCGTCCGTTCGGTACTGGATCGGGACAGATCATGATGAGATCGCGGGATGGGCTGCGATTTGGATCGTGAAGATTTTCCACTACATCAACAGTGTTATATACGCTTCTGCTTAGTGATCTACAAGGGTATGTAGATGCACTCTCCCCTCTTGCAGATGGGCATCACCACGGATAGATCTTGTGTGCGCGTAGGAAAATTGTTGTTTCCCATGCGACGTTCTCCAATAGTGGCATCATGAGATAGGTCTATGCATAGATGACATCTCGAGTAGAACACAAGAGAGTTTGTGGGCGTTGATGTTCAATTTGCTGTCCTCCTTAGTATTTTCTTGATTCGGCAGTATTGTTGGATTGAAGCAGCCCGGACCAACATAACTCGTACGCTTACGAGAGACCGGTTTCATCAACTAACATGCAACAGGTTGCATAAAGATGAATGACGGGTGTCTATTTATTCAACTTTAGTTGAATCGGATTTGACTGAGGCGGTCCTTGGAGAAGGTTAAATAGAAATTTGCATATCACCGTTGTGGCTTTGCGTAAGTAAGATGCGATCATACTAGATACATATAGCAGCCATGTAAAAATTTGCAACAAAAAATTAGAGGACGTCTAACTTGTTTTTGCAGGGTATGCATGTGATGTGATATGGCCAAACATGATATGATATATTGGATGTATGAGATGATCATGTTGTAATAGTTAAATATCGACTTGCACGTCGATTCTAGGGCAACCGGTTGGACCCATAGGGTTGTCTTTAATTATTTTGCGCTTGGTGATGCTTTGGTTTATCGCTAGTAGTAGCGCTAGCAGTAACAACATAGTTAGCGTGATAACATCGATGGCAGAACAATGATGGAGATCATGGTGTGGCATCTATGACGATGGAGATCATGCCGGTGCTTTGGTGATGGAGATCAAGAAGCACAAGTTCATGGCCATATCATGTCACTTATGATTTGCATGTGATGTTAATCGTTTTATGCACCTTATTTTTCTTAGGACGGCGGTAGCATTATAAGGTGATACCTCACTCAAATTTCAAGATAAAATTGTGTTCTCCCCGGCTGTGCACCATTGAGACAGTTCATGATGATCGGGTCTGATATACTCTACGTTCACATACAACGGGTGCAAAATAGTTGCACAAGCGGAACACTCAGGTTAAACTTGACGACCCTAGCATGTACAGACATGGCCTCGGAACACATGAGATTGAAAGGTCGAGCCTGAGTCATATAGTGGATATAATCAACATGGAGATACCATTAAAGCTAAACTCAACTCACATGATGATCGGAGTTGAGTTAGTGAATTTGGATCATGTACCACTCGAATGAGTAGAGGGACGTAAATTTGAGTGGTATTTCTTAAGTAATATGATTAATTGAACTTATTATCATGAACATAGTCAAAAATGTCTTTGAAAATTATGTTGTAGCTTGCGCTGTAGCTCTACTGTTTTTGATATGTTCCTAGAAAAAACTTAGTTGAAAGATGATAGTAGAAATTATGCGGACTAGGTCCATAAATTGAGAATTGTCCTCATTGCTGCATAGAAGGCTTATGTCCTTAATGCAACGCTCGGTGTGCTGAACCCCGAGCGTCGTCTATGGATGTTGCTAACATCTGACATACACGTTTTTGATGACTACGTGATACTTCAGTGCGTAATGCTTAACGGCTTAGAATTGAGGCGCCGAAGACGCTTTGAACGTCATTAAACATACGAGATGTTCCAAGAGCTGAAATTGGGATTTCAGGCTCATGCCCGCGTTAAGAGGTATGAGACCTCCGACAAGATTCTTGGCCTGCGAAGTAAGGGAGAAAAGCTAAATCCTTGAGCATGTGCTTAGATTGTCTGAGTACTACAATCACTTGAATCGAGTGGGAGTTGATCTTTCAGATAAGATAGTGATTGACATAGTTCTCCAAAGTCACTGTCGCCAAGCTACAGAGCTTCGTGATGAACTATAACATATCGGGGATAGAGATGATGATCCTTGAGCTATTTGCAATGTTTGACACCGCGAAGGTAGAAATCAAGTAGGAGCATCAAGTGTTGATGGTTAGTAAAACCACTAGTTTCGAGAAGGGCAAGGGTTAAAAGGGATACTTCATGAAATGGAAAACCAATTGCCACTCGGGTAAAGAAACCCAAGGTTGAACCCAAACCCGAGACTAAGTGCTTCTATTATGAGGGGAACAGTCACTGAAGCGGAACTACCCTAGTTACTGGGTAGATGAGAAGGCTGGCAAAGTCGACAAAAGTATATTGGATATACATGATATTGATGTGTACTTTACTAGTACTCCAAGTAGCACCTGGGTATTAGATACCGGTTCGGTTGCTAAATGTTAGTAACTCGAAATAAAAGCTATGGAACAAACGGAGACTAGCCAAAGGCGAGGTGACGATGTGTCTTGGAACTGTTTCCAAGGTTGATGTGATCACCACCACATGCTCCCTCTACTTTCGAGATTAGCGTTGAACATAAATGTTGCTTGGTGTTTGTGTTGAGCATGAACATGATTGGATTATGTTTATTGCAATACGGTTATTCATTTAAAGAGAATAATGGTTATTCTCTTTACTTGAATAATACCTTCAATGGTTATGCACCTAATATGAATGGTTTATTGAATCTTGGTCGTAGTATTACACATGTTCATAACTTTTGATGCTAAAAGATACAAAGTAGTAATGATAGTACCACTTACTTGTGGCACTGCTGCTTGAGTCATATTGGTGTAAAACGCATGAAGAAGCTCCATACTGATGGATCTTTGGACTCACTCGTTTTTTAATCGTTTGAGACATGCAAACCATGCCTATTGGTGTAAAAGCATGAAGAAACTCCATGCAGATGGATAGTTTGGACTCACTTGATTTTGAATCACTTGAGACATGCAAATCATGCCACATGGGTAAGATGACTGAAGGCCTCGTTTTCCAGTCAGATGGAACAAGAAAGTAACTTATTGGAAGTAATACATTTTTTATGTATGCAGTCCAATGAGTGCTGAGGCACGCATTGGATATCGTTATGTTCTTACTTCATAGATGATTTGATTAGATGCTAGTATATTTACTTGATGAAACACAAGTCTAATTTATTGAAAGGTTCAATTAACTTCAGAGTGAAGTTGAAGATCATCGTGACAAGAGGATGAAATGTCTATGATATAATCATAGAGATGAATATCTGAGTTGCGAGTTTGGTACACATTTAAGAAAATGTGGAAATTGTTTCACAACTCATGCCACCTCGAACACCATAGTGTGATGGTGTGTCCAAACTTCATAGCCGCTCCCTATTGGATATGATGCATACTATGATATCTCTTATCAAATTACCACTATCGTTTTGGGGTTAGGCATTAGAGACAACATCATTCACTTTAACTAGGGCACCACGTAATTCCATTGAGATGACAACGTATGAACTATGGTTTTGAGAAACCTAAGTTGTCGTTTCTTAAAAGTTTGGGGTTGCGACGCTTATGTGAAAAAGTTTCAGCCTGATAAGCTCGAATCCAAAGAGGATAAATGCATCTTCATAGGATACCCAAAACAGTTGGGAATACCTCCTATCTCTAATCCGAAAGCAAAGTCTTTGTTTCCAGAAAAGGGTCCTTTCTTGAGAAAACGTTTCTCTGGAAAGAATTGAGTGGGAGGATGGTGGAAACTTGATGAGGTTACTGAACCGTCACTTCAACCAATGAGTAGCACGGCGCAGGAAGATGTTCCTGTGGCGCCTATAGTAGTTGAAGTGGATAGAGGATGATGGTCATCATGAAGCTTTGGATCAAGTTACTGCCAAACCTCGTAGGTCGACAAGGAAACGTACTGCTCTAGAGTAGTACGGTAATCCTGTCTTGGAGGTCATGTTGCTGGACAACAATGAACCTACGACTATGAAGAAGCGATGGTGGGCCTGGATTCTGACGAATGGCTGGACGCCATGAAATCCGAGGTAGGATCCATTTAGGAAAATAAATTTTAGACTTTGGAAGAACTACTTGATGGTTGTAAGGTTGTTAGGTACAGATGGGTCTTTAAAAGGAAGACGGACGATGATGGTAAATGTCACCATTAAGAAAGCTCGACTTGTCACAAAGATGTTTCCGACAAGTTCAACGAGTTGACTATGATGAGACTTCCTCACTCGTAGTGATGCTAAAAGTCTGTTCGAATTATGTTAGCAGTTGCTGCATTATTTTTGAAATCTTGCAGATAGGATGTCAAAATAGTGTTTCCTCGATGGTTTCCTTGAGGAAAGGTTGTATGTTATACAACCAGAAGGTTATGTCGATCCTAAGGATGCTAACAAGTATGCAAGCTCCAGCGATCCTTCTATGGACTGGAGCAAGCATCTCGGAGTTGGAATATATGCTTTCATGAGATGATCAAAGCTTTTGGGTTTATATAAGGTTTGTGAGAAACTTGTATTTCCAAGAAAATGAGTGGGAGCACTATAGAATTTCTCATGAGTATATGTGGTTGACATATTATTGATCGGAAATGATGTAGAATTTCTCGTAAGCATATAGGGTTGTTTGAAAAGTGTTTTTCAAAGGAAAACCTGGATTGAGCTACTTGAACATTGAGCATCAAGATCTATAGAGATAGATCAAAACGCTTAATATAACTTTCAAATGAATACATACCGTGACAAGATTTTGAAAGAGTTCAAAATAGATCAGCCAAAGAAGGAGTTTGGATGTATTGTAAGGTGTGAATCTGAGTAAGACTCAAAACATGACCATGGCAGAAGAAGGAGAAATGACGAAGGTCGTCCCCTATGCCTTAGACGTAGGCTCTAAAGTATGTCATGCTCTATACCACACCTCATGAGTGCCTTGCCATGAGTTTGTCAAGGGGTACAAGAGTGATCCAGGAATGGATCATTGGACAGTGGTCAAAGTTATCCTTAGTAACTAGTGGACTTAGGATTATTTTTTTCTCGATTATGGAGGTGATAAAAGAGATTGTCGTAAAGGGTTACGTCGATGCAAGCTTTGACACTAATCCGGATGACTCTGAATAGTAAATTGGATTCGTATAGTGGAGCAGTCATTTGGAATAGTTCCAAATGGCACATGGTAGCAACATCCACAGGATAACATAGAGATTTGTAAAGCACAAACGGATTTGGAAGGTTCACATGCGTTGACTAAAAACCTCTCTCACAAGCAAGACATGATCAAACCTGAGAACTATATGGGTGTTAGATTCTTTAAAATCAGATAATGATGTGAACTAGATTATTGACTTTAGTGCAAGTGGGAGACTATTGGAAATATTCCCTAGAGGCAATAATAAATTGGTTATTATTATATTTCCTTGTTCACGATAATCGTGTATTATCCATGCTAGAATTGTATTGATTGGAAACTCAAATACATGTATGGATACATGGACAACACACTGTCCCTAGTGGGCCTCTGGTTGACTAGCTCGTTATGAAAGATGGTCAAGGTTTCCTGGCCATAGACAAGTGTTGTCACGTGATAACGGGATTACATCATTGGGAGAATGACGTGATGGACAAGACCCAAACTTTGAACGTAGCATATGATCGTGCCCGTTTATTGCTATTGTTTTCTGCATGTAGATGTATCTATTCCTATGACCATGAGATCATGCAACTCCCGAACACCGGAGGAATACCTTGTGTGTATCAAATGTTGCAACGTAACTGGGTGACTATAAAGGTGCTCTACAGATATCTCCGAAGGTGTTTGTTGGGTTTGTGTGGATCAAGACTGGGATTTGTCACTCCGTTTGATGGAGAGGTATCTCGGGGCCCACTCGGTAATGCAACATCACAACAAGCGTTGCAAGCAATGTGACTAAAGATATAGTCACGGGATCTTGTATTACAGAACGTGTAAAGAGACATACCGGTAATGAGATTGAGCTAGGTATAGAGATACCGACGACCGAATCTCGGGCAAGTAATATACCAAAGGACAAAGGGAACGACATACGAGATTAACTGAATCCTTGACATAGAGGTTCAACCGATAAAGATCTTCACAAAATATGTAGGAGCCAATATGGGCATCCAGGTCCCGCTATTGGTTATTGACCAAAGAGTGTCTCAGGTCATGTCTACATAGTTCTCCAACCCGCAGGGTCTGCACACTTAAGGTTCTGTGACGTTTTAGTATAGTTGAATTATTGATGATTGGTAAACGAAGGTTGTTCGGAGTCCCAGATGAGATCCCGGACGTCACGAGGGTTTTCGGAATGGTCCGGGGACGAAGATTGATATATAGGAAGTGTCGTGGTTTTATCACGGCAGATGTCCTTGTCAAAGGACTTAAAGATGGAGCCATCGCACCTTGTTGGCGACTCAAAGGGGGTGAACAAAAGCGAGACTCAGATTTACCCAGGTTTGGCCCCTCGTGAGGAGGTAAAAGCCTATGTCCTGCTTTGTGTGGATTAATGGTGGTTTCGATTACAAGGAGGGCGTAACTCGCCTGACCTAGCTCTGGATTCTCTCTAACTCGCCTGACCTTCCCCTGGGTTTACAAAGTCCTGCCATCCTACTCTTGGTAGCTTTCCTTATCTCTAAGTCGTCGTGTTCCCCATGATCAGGAGCTTCCTTGACGTTCCATCATCTACATGGTCTGTTTGAACCGCCCTACAACTCCTGGGCCACTGGACGCATAATCAAAGGTGAGTCGCCCCTTTGGTAACCCGTCCCATTAAGGGCGGGTTACCCACAGGTAATATCCCCAACATTAGGCCCCAGATTCTCGTGAATTCATTCGTGTCAATGAACTCCCATCAATCTTGGGGCGACTCTCCTCATTTCCGACCTTTGGCGAACATTGAGCCGCCATCCGTGGTACTTAACCTGAGTCACCATACAGTATTAAAGGGTGTCACCTCATCTCCTTGGTTCCAGACCCCAAACACTGTAACCGTCAACGAATCTTTCACCCATAATTGCTTATCTCGAAAATCTAGGCGCAATTATTGCGTTCACTGACTTGTCGCCTCGATCTCCGCCTTGACAGCCTCGTTTTCCATTCCTGCCCTTTAAATAATAATAGAAATGGGGGGAGAGAAGCCCCGTCACCAACCCCCATCTCATCTTCGTCTTCGTCTTCGTCTTCGTCTTTGTCTTTGTCTTCGTCTTCGTCTTCCCTGTGGTCTTCGTCTCCGCGCACCGACACCCCAGCACCGTCTTCGAGCTCCAGCGCCCCGGCGTCGTCCCCGGCTCGTGGAGTTTTTCTCCATCGACCGCGACTCTCCGGGAGCCAAGGAACACGAAGCTCCGAGCCTTCGTTCCCGGCGGCGATCTCCTGTTGACAGGTACACACCTTCCCCCTCTTAGATTTAGACCGAGAACGCCATGACCGTAGCTTCCTTGCGAGCTAGCTCCACGACATGATGAACACCTCGAACTGTTTTAGATCTGTTCCCCGCTCCAGCGATTAGCTTTAGATAGCAACAGGCGTCGGCCATTTTAATCACGTCCTCTTGCGAGTTCAAACCCATGTACTGTTGACCAACACAGTAGTTGTACTATATGCGTAGTTCATCACCATTACTTCAGGTGATATCTTCCTATTTTAATCCGTCCGTAGATCCATAATTTACCGCATGTCTGTAGAAACATGTTCATTCACCTGTTGAGAATATCTCTAAGGAAAAGAACACTTCTGAGAGTCGCCATTTAACTTCAGCCTTCATAGTGACTTAGGTTCATTACTGTAGCCAGGATGCCCTTTCTTCTAGTCTGGAGGGCGAGTTAGAACAACCCCAGAAGATGTACTCATAGATCGCCCAAATAACGGGCTATGATGCACGTCAACTGTTTAGCGAGTTAACAAACCCTTTGTGAACACCATAGGCCCGTACCAGCGGGTTAGAATATTTTGGCGGGTTAACAAAACCTTTTGCTGAGTCGCCCTGTACTCCATTCTTTTGTAGTCATGGCCATTACGAGGTGTGATTGGTTGCCAACCAAAGTCGACGATGCTATGCTCGCGAAATTCGTTAAGCTGGGTCTCCTCGACAGTAAGGAAACTATTGGTTGGAGAACCGCCCCTGGCGAGCTAACCCCCAACCCCGCTCCAGGAGAAGTAGTGATCTTCACCGATTACCTTGAGCGTGATTCAAGCCGCCTGGGTCGAAGTTTTTTCGGGACATCCTGCATTTCCTCAATCTCCATCCTCAAGACCTAGGACCCAATTCCACCAGCAATTTATGCCAGTTCCAGGTCTTCTGTGAAATGTATTTGCAGAGAGAACCCATGATCCCCTTGTTCTGGAATTTCTTCCACCTAAACCGCCAGACCGAGTTCCCCAACGGTCCCAACCACGAGCTTGGAGGAGTTAACATCCAGAGACGCCGCGAGCGTGGATTCCCGACAGTTCTTTTGCCCAGCCATCCCAAAGGCTCGGCCGAGTCATGGTTCTATTGTTGAGATACTTCTCCACCAGGCGAGAACCCTCTCCCGGGCTTCAGAGCAGACCGCCTGCGTATGGATTTCAAATTCCCTAACAAGCTCACCGAAGAAGAAGAGTCGGAGTTCATCCCACTCTTTTCAGATCTCAAATTCCTGAACAACAACGGGTTCATCAGGATCGACATGTTCCGTTGGTGGATAGAATGGAATATCCTTCCCTTGAGTCGCCGCGACGGGATGATGTATGATTACGATGGCACTTTAGACCATCCGCAGCGTGCCAGTCGCCGCCAACTCTGAGAGAGCGAAATCGTCGGAGTCATTAAGAAGCTGACCGGCGAGTCTCTGGAGGAATGCTCCAAGATCGGCCTTAAAGGCTTCTGTCGTGCCAACTTGGTGCCACTAGTAAGAATCTAAGTCGCCGCTTGTCTTGTTTATACTTAACAACCTTTGTGGTTAAAGACCTGCCTCTGTCTATCAGAAAACCGATGTGTTTTGGCGGAGGGGCCCCGAAACTGTCGCCCCGAAGTCCACCAAGGTGCCAACCAAAAAGAAGAAAACGGTGAGCAAAAAGAAAACCGCCACAAAACATTCATCTTTTGTTGGCGACTCTCATGTAGAGGAGGCACATTCAGAGGTAAGGCTTTTTCCTTGTCCCTTATCTATGTGTTCTGACTTAAGCTTATACCATATATCCTTACATGTAGGGCGATGATGATGAGAGCAAGAATGACGCAGTCGACGTAATTTCTATTTCTTCCGACTCACCTTCTTCTTCCCCTAGACCAGCCAGGCGGATATGTGGAAAAGTGCCCATGTCTCACCCTCATGCTTATATGGACCCTGATTTCCTTTTGAAGAAAGCAAGATTCACCCCCTCTCGCAAGACCCGTAGTCGCTCTGGCGACTTGATCACTCGACCGCCCAAGAAGACAACCGGTCGGAAACACACTAGTGAGGTACATCTTTGTTTTGTTATGTCTTTTGTCGTGTGAAATATGACTCACCATTTTTGTGAACTTCAAGTCTTTGTCCTGTCAGACTTCTCCTCCCACATCTGGCGACTCGGCCATCTCTGCTCTCCCGCCGATGATTCGTGTACAAGGGTAAGTATTCTTTGTTAACCCAATTTTTCTAAACAATGACATGTTCTTTTAACCTTGGTGCTTTCGTCGCAGGGCACAAGTGAAGAGGAGAAAAACCGGCGACTCTCCTTCTGCACACCAAACATCTGATGCCTTAGGCATGGGCACCTCTGTTCCTGAGGCTGAAGAGGAGAAAAAGGCGGCTTGTGACATTCCTGCAGGCGATATTCCCAACGCCCGGTATGACTCGCCTGTCATTTTGAAGGAGACCGCTGGCTAGAGTAACCCGCCAAGCCCTCTCAAGGCGACCGGCGATCAAGACGTCGTGGTTACCGGCGTAGGCTACTCTACTCCCCCAACTGCCATGCTTTCCAAACATACTTCAAAGGCGAGTCGCCATTCCCCTGATGACGATGCAGAACCCCTCAAACTCCCCCAATACGAGAAGCTGGAATTTGACCAGCTTTGCTCCGGCTTCACAAGTCACCTGGAGAGGGATTTTGAGCTGAACAAAAGCCTACTCCGCCTTATGAGGACCAAACACGAGGTATGTGGATGTATTTTCCTGTACCCATTAGCCTTCCAAGGACCGACTCATCTTTTGGAAGATAAGTCGGGTCTTGTATTAGAAAACTTCAACCTGTAGCCCCCAAGGGTCGGGTCATCTTTTCAGAAGATGAGCCGGGTCTTGTATTAAAAAACTTCAACCTGTAGCCCCCAAGGGTCGGGTCATCTTTTCAGAAGATGAGCCGGATCTTGTATTAAAAAACTTCAACCTGTAGCCCCCAAGGGACGGGTCATCTTTTCAGAAGATGAGTCTGCTCTTGTGTTAAAAAACTTCAACCTGTAGCCCCCAAGGGCCGGGTCATCTTTTTAAAAGATGAGCCGGGTCTTGTATGTGGTATGACTTTTGATAAAAAATCATACATTAGCCCCCAAGTGTGAGGAGTATTGCTTGCAAAATTTCTGAGACTTGTCTCCCCAAATATTATGTGCACGAGTCTATGGTCCAGAGTGAGTCGGTGATAGCCGACTAAAAGAAAAACTTGGCTGGTCAACAGGATGCTTACTCCGAGTTGGAGGCGAAATTCCGCTTCCTGCAGGCCGATTTAGAAAAAATGAAGGTCGACTAAATTTTTTTTGAGAAGAAAGCCAAGGCCAATCAAGCCGCCATCTTGAAGCGTGCTAAGCAGGCAGAAGAGAAACTGGAAGCCGCCCAGCAGGAGCTGACCGGCTTAAAAAAGCATGTGTCCAATATGAAAGTCGTCATGTTTGGTAAGATTGATCTTTGAACTCTTTTGACTAACCAGTTTGGGATCAAAAATTATCAAATACTTATGTCCCCTTTGCAGGCGCCAGAGTTGTCAATCTGCCAGACGACTGCCTGCTTAAATTGAGAGCCATATACACCTTTGCTGAGCAGCTGTACACCGGAAGCGTGTTAACAATCAAGGCAGTGATGGGCAGCAAGGGACCAATGATGACCATCAAGCAAATGCTTGGCTTCTTGTCCACTCTGCCTCCTCAAATAGAAGAATTAAAGAGATCGGCCGCCCGAACAGGAGTGTTGAACACCCTGAGTTGGTGCCTAGCGTACGCCCCGGAGCTCAAAAGAGGAAATAGTCACCGGCTACCCCGAGATGAAAGACGATGGGTCAGAATTCACCGAGATGGACTATCACCGGACCATCATAGAATCTCGCTATGCGGCGACTCAACTGGCGGCTAGTTTGGATATGAAGAAGTATCAAGCCGCCTACGACGAACACAAAAAGAAGGTGACTCCTCCTTCATATGAAATTGCTAGCCTAGTTCCTAGTCGTCCCAAGAATCCTTTTGATCTTGACTTGGATCTGTCTCTCTTCCTGGCTGAGGAAGGCGAGTTCATCGCCTTGTCCAAGTGTAACTGGAAACTGGGCGACTTACGAATTGAAGGCGGAGAAAGCTCAAGGCAAGGAGACTCGGCGGCGGCCTGACTCGCCCATGGATCCTTCCTTTGCTAGGGAATGATACCCATTCTGGCCATGCGAGCCATGTAATTATCTTGCTAGTGTGTGTGTAACACCAAACATGCCGTATTGCCTTTTGGATAGAACCATTTGTATTCCTTGAGTCCTATGCACGACTTGCCTGCAACCTTTTCTTAAACTAAGAAATGGCTCCAAATTTGTCCTGGTATGTTAGGAAAACGGTAGCTAATTCAGAAAGTGCATATCCAGGAATAAACCAGCCCCCTGGATCATGGCAAGAGATAACTTAGCCCCCAGGATATGGCAAGAGAAAACTCAGCCCCCGTGTTATGGAAAAAAATATGAACCGGGGCGAGTTACAATCAAAACTAGTTCAAAGGAAAAATTTATCGACTCAATGAGTTCTGATAGGATAAGACGAGTTTGCAGAACTCTAGTGTTACCCTTAGGAAACTTTTGCAAAAAAGCCTCGTTGTTTTAGACCGGCTGATCAGGCGCGAGTCAAGCTTCTGTGAAGCAGGTTCAATGAACCAATGGTTTCTCTATTTTCCATGTGTGACTCTGGCCGGTACCTTTTATGTTTTAACCAAGACGAGTTCAGGGTCCAAATAACGGATTGACTCGCCTTGAGTACATAGGTCCATGTGGCGACTTGTTCAACACATAGTCCAGTATAACCATTTGTAATGCGGTAATTTTTCGCTAGCCAAGAGGGTATTCAGGCTGAACTCAATGAGTGGAAGCCCCCAAGTGACCTATGGTTTAGGAAGAAACCAGGCATAGGATTACAGAAGTGTATACGCTCTTACTGCAAAACGACTTGGGGACTAGTAGCCCCCAAGTAAGCCGGTTTACTTCTCAAAAACCATATAAGGCGCGTATGTTTGAACCGTGCGACTTGGCAACGTTGGTCCTCTTTGGCGGTTTATCAAAGCCCAGTTTCGAAGCAAGTGCAACATGGCATCTTATGCTCTTTGACCATGATAGCGTCCATGTTTGGGCGACTTATAGAACAATAAAGACTCATGCTTTCAAAAGCTGAAACGACAAAGGTCCCCGAAATTCGTGGGCGCCGGCTTTATTGCTTTCATAATTCATGGATTACAATTTGCTAAAAACTTGATAAAAGAAAGAGAGGGAGCCCATGGCTCTAAGTATAGTAAGGCCGCAGATGGGCTATGTTCCAGGGGCGAGTTGTCTCAACCTTCGTAGTTGGCCGATCTGGGCGAAGAGCCATCAAATAGTATGAGTCGTTCCGAAGATTCTTGCTGACGACAAACAGTCCCTCCCATGGAGGTGATAGCTTGTGCATACCGGTATGATCTTGAATCAAACGGAGCACTAAGTCGCCTTCTTGGAAAGCTCAACTCTTAACCCGGCGGCTATGATAACGGTGTAAGTCCTGTTGGTAAATCGCCGACCGTGACATGGCCAAGTCACGTTCCTCCTCCAAGGCATTCAGCGAGTCTTGTCGCGCTGACTCATTGTCCTGCTGCACATAAGCAGCGACTCGCAGGGAATCATGTTTGATGTCACTTGGTAATACTGCCTCCGCCCCGTAGACCAAAAAGAAAGGAGTAAAATCCGTGGAGCGGTTTGGAGTCGTCCTGATACTCCACAGAACTGATGGCAACTCCTCGACCCAACATCCTGGTGTGCGTTCCAAAGGTACCATGAGCCAAGGCTTAATCCCTCGTAATATTTCCTGATTCGCCCTCTCTGCCTGTCCATTAGACTCGGGATGCGCAACCGCGGAAACATCAAGTCGGATGATGAACAAACTAGCCATGTGAAGTGACGATGTCATTTCCATGACAATATATCTCGGAATGGCTATGGAAATGCCATGATAGGTTGGTATGGTAGCTTTTTAAGGAGGATATAAAATCGTTTAGGTGCAACAGAGCATGTCATGTCATGGGATTTGGATGCACCGACAAAAGTTGCATCGATCCTCAAGGTGAGAACGGGCAATGCACGGTCCCGAAGAGGCTAGCAAATACGAGGAGGTGAGAGTGTGTATGTCCATGGTGTCACATTAGTCATGAAGAACTCATATACTTATTGCAATTTTTTATTAGTTTTATCAAAAATCAAAGTACTGCTCGCATGCCCCGAGGGAGAGGGTTGATAGGATTTAACCATCGCGCGACTGCAACTCAAAACAACACAAGGACTTCAACGAGGAATAGAAATGCTCACACATCATCACAATGCCTTTTAAAAAAAATAGATGAACAAGAAGTTTAACATCTGTTAATATCGACACCTGTCTAAATGAATAATAATGCAGTCACACCTTTTTCATATCACCACATCAAAAGCATTAACCCACTATTTCTCTTTATGTGCTACATGATGGTTTTTATCATCACTCATTGGGTACTCATTATTTTTGATCTAGTCTTAGGACCCATGCAAATTACCGTATCTATTTGTCCAGCTCTCAAACAAATATAAATTAAGAATGAGAGCATAATATTTCTATAAAATCTGCATGCCAGCATCCTCAAAAATCGTTTTGAGATCTTCGTTTCTTTTGGTGGGAGGTGTACTAATGCTCTCAGGAACGTATATGAACTTGGGACTTTTGTCTTGAGAAGTACTAGCATTAGCTTTAGACGGTTTAAAAGCAGAACCTACTTTGTCAATCACCTCCTCCATTTTATCAATTCTACTCAAACCTTGTTCCATCCTCTCATCAGTAATAATTTTCTTTTCCTTTAAGGATTTCAAAGTCATTCCTACACGTGACCCAAGTTGAGTGATATGATTATGCCATTTTTTATCTAACTCCTTAATTGGTTCACGAGTAACCATTTTCCTTTCAATATCATCAAGCCTTTGCATAACATGTTCGAAGGTTAAATTGGTTTCATTAATGATAATGGGTGGTGTTCCAACAAGATTTTCAATGGCATTATAGGCATCGAAAGTGTGACACATAAGGAAATTCCCACCGGTGATGGTGTCAAGGACAAACCTATACCAAGTTGTCACACCAACATAAAAATTATGTAGCAAGGTATTAGTGGATAGCTTATTAGTTGCTTTATTTTGAATGTAGCTAATCCTATACCATGCAGCTTTCCAACTTTCTCCTCCCCTTTGTTTAAAATTTACAACATCATTATTGCAAGTAACGCGAACACTAGAAGAACTAGCCATGACTTAAAACAAGAAGACAAGTAAAAAATAAAAGATAATTTGTATTTTTCTATTTTTATGAGACAAACTAAATATACCAGCAAATAAAAATAGGAACAACTGAATGAAATTTGGTGTGAAGTTACTTGGTAGTTGGTGATGATATTCCCCGACAACGGCGCTAGAAATCCTTCATTATACTCGTGATATGCATTGGGTTTTCCGTGAAGAGGAACGGGTTATTACAACACAAAGTGGGTATGTATTTCCCTCATTTATGAAACCAAGGTTTATCGAACCAATAGGAATATCAACCACAACCGTCTTCAGCGGCTGCACACAAAAGAACAAACAACTTGCACCCAATGCGGGCAAGAGGGTTGTCAATCCTCTTGTCTTGTTATTTGCAAGCAAGTGAGGTGTGTAGATAATTGTAGATAGCGAGATAAAATAAAAAACAAGTAAATAACAGCATGGTAATAAAGGTTTTACCAATGTGGTGTGAATAGTCCCGGGGGCCATAGTTTCCATAATGGTACCTCTCATGAAAAATAGCATATAGTGGGTGAATAAATTACGGTTGGGCAATTGACACAAAAGTGGATAGTTATGTGATATTCACGGCAATGATGATGTGTATATAGGCATCACTTCCATAAAGAAATAGGTTGATTCCTGTCAGCACCTATGACTATTACTCCACTCATCGACCGCTATCCAACATGCATCTAGAGTATTAAGTAAAACGGAGTAATGCATGGAGAATGATGACATGATGTAGACATAGTAACCTCAAGCAATATGAATAAACCCCATCATATTATCCGTAGTAGCAGCAACACAAAGACGCATCTTGTCCCCTTCTATCACTGCGATATAGAAATTCGCCAAGTTGAACTTACCACAACACACCTCTCTCATCAAAGAAATATCGATCTAGTTGGCCCAACTATTTCAATAGATCATAGAGAATTAAGAAGTTATCATAATCATGCACACAATAATCATATAAGTATTCAGAGGTTACTCGAATATTTATTATGAATAATCTGAAGATAAACCCACAATTCATCGGATCCCAACAAACACACTGAACAAAAGGAATTACATCATATGCATCAAACCGGGGATGCGGTGATCATTGTATTGAAGATCAAAGACTGCGAGAGAGATTTCCATCTAGGTATTGACTATGGCCCTGTAGGTCTATGTTAACTACTCACACATCATCGTGAGAGCAACAAGGTTGATGGAGAGGCCCTTCATGATCGATTCCCCTCCGAAAAAGTGCCGGATCGGAGCTCCAGATGGCCTACCATTGGAAAAGAGACATGAGCGGCGTAAAAAGTGTTTCGGGACTCCCTTCGGTGTTTTTAGGGCAGATGAGATTTTATAAGCCAAAGAACGGCGTCGAGAGGGCCACGAGGTAAGCACAAGCCATCAGGGCACCCACCAGGCCACACCATGTTGGATTGTGGGCCCCTCGTGAGACCTCCAGCCTTTTTTTTATTCTCATTGGTCTTCTTTTGGTCGAGAAAAAACACCAAAAAGTATCAGGGCAATTGGACTTCGTTTGGTATGGAAAACCTGAAAAGTGAAAAACACAAGAAAATAACAATTAGCACTAGGCACTGGGTCAATAGGTTAGTGCCTAAAAATAATATAAATTGGTAAATAAATACCCCAAAAATATTCTAGAATGATAATATATGAGCATGGAACAATTAAAAATTATAGATACGTTGGAGACGTACCACCGCCCACTATACGCACATTATTTTGACCATACCGTGTGGGGTGTGCGAGTTGCATCGGTAGATATATTGCGCTAGTGTGTGTTTGCATGTCCACTATGGTGCACGAGCTCTATATAAGGGGAGGATTGAGGCCATGCAAATGGTTGGATGAGAAGAATATCTAGCTAGGATAAGACTAGTTCATCTTGTGATATAACACATACATATATGGATAGTTAGACATGAGTAAGGATTTACACCCCCACAGTTGGGTAAAATCCATGTCTTCGGGTTGATGATCCTCTGAAGTGTTTAAGCTCGTGGTTGAACAAAATAGGGGGTTTCCTTGATATCCAATATCGAGGTTTTCACCATGTAGATGCCATGGTTGAAGACATATGTTATATCACGAGCTGTGTCTGGTTGGGTTCGGGTGCAAAAGTCTCGCATGGCATGATCCAATGTTACAACACCCCCCATAGCCTCTCGACTCCCTGGATGTATCATGGCGGTTACCATGCGTCGTGTTGTCCTTAGGAAGAATCGCATCTTCAATGTCTACTTCTCAGATCGACACGACGCCAATGCCTCTTATGGAATGTCGGTGACTTAGGCAACACTCCCTTGCCTTTTTCTAGGATCTCAATGCACGAAGGAGGCACATTTTAGTGGAGGACTTGCCATGGACAGTACCTCCATTATGATATGAAAATACCAATGCAGAGGCCTCCCGCGCCGAGTGCACTCCATGGAAATAGTCCCCATAGCTTTTTAAGCTCTTGCTAGTAGCATAGCAATGTGTGTGCACTGTGTTTGTCCTCGAAAGGGCGATGAGACTAATGATGTCCTTTTTAATCAACACGAATATAGTGCCCTTGATGGCATGTCATCAAACGATTCAACACTCCACACCTTGTTCCAAGATCGCGAATCATGGAGAAGACACATTCCGGTTGCTAGATGGTTTTGGAAGGTGTAGCCACCTTGATATTCAAGCTACTTTTGTTTTGGACAAGGTGAAGGAGTAGATTTCAGTGAATCTTGGGTAGGGTTCTGATGACCCACAAGTGTAGGGGATCTATCGTAGTCCTTTCGATAAGTAAGAGCGTCGAACCCAACGAGGAGCAGAAGGAAATGACAAATGGTTTTCAGCAAGGTATTCTGTGCAGGCACTGAAATTGTCGGTAACAAATAGTTGTGTGATAAGATAATTCGTAACGGGTAGCAAGTAACAATAGTAACAAAGGTGCAGCAAGATGGCACAATCCCTTTTGTAGCAAGGGACAAGCCTGGACGAACTCTTATGCATAATTCACATGACTACTTATAGCAAGACTTATCACATGTCCTCAGGAACAAACATAACTACTCAGAAAGCATAATTATGTTCATGATCAGAGAGGTATTTAATAGCATTAAGGATCTGAACATATGATCTTTCAACGAGTAATCCAACTAGCATCAACTACAAGGAGTAATTAACACTACTAGCAACCTTACAAGTACCAATCGGAGTCGCGAGACGGCGATTGGGTACAAGTGATGAACTAGGGTTTGGAGATGAGATGGTGCTGATGAAGATGTTGATGGAGATGATTCCCCTCCGATGAGAGGAGTGTTGCTGATGACGATGGCGACGATTTCCCCATCCGGGAGGGAAGTTTCCCCGGAAGGACAGCCTTGCCGGAGCTCTAGATTGGATCTGCTCAAGTTCCGCCTCCTGTCGGCGGCATCTCTTCCCGAAAGCCTTCTCTTAATTTTTTCTGGGACGAAACCCTCCTTATGGCAGAAGATGGGAGCCAAATGGGTAACACGGGGCCCACGAGCCACCCAGGCGCGCCCAGGGGGTAGGGCGCGCCTAGCAGGCTTGTGGCCTCCTGGTGGCTCCCCTCCGATATTTCTTATGCCCGGTATTTTTTATATAATCCAAAATAATTCCTCGCTGATTTTCACGGCTTTTGGAGTTGTGCGGAATAGGTATCTCAAACTTGCTCCTTTTTCAGCCCAAAATTATAGCTGCCGGCATTCTCCCTCTTCATGTAAACCTTATAAAATAAGAGAGAAAAGGCATAAGTATTGTACCATAATGTAATGCGATAAATATCAACATAAAAGCATGATGCAAAATGGACGTATCAACTCCCCCAAGCTTAGACCTCGCTTGTCCTCAAGCAAAAGCCGAGATCAATAAATATGCCCACATGTTTAGAGATAGAGGTGTCGATAAAACAAAATACGGACATGCAGGCATCATGATCATATTTAGAACAGCAATAACGTCATATAATATCTTATGCTAAAGTGACAATTCCATCACAATGTAAAGTATGGATCAAGAACATTATTGAGAATTAACAAGCAATAGTCTTTAGTCATTAAAGCAATGGCAATTTATCATAACATCGGAAAGAGTCAAATAAGAGCTTGTAAAGCAAATACACATACTCAATCATCCTTTAGTCTTCTGCAATTGCTAAAACTCATGTGGTACTCATGAGATCAAGGTTTCAGTTGAACACAGAGAAAGATAGGGGCTTATAGTTTCACCTCCCAACTATTTACCTCAAGGGTAATGTCAACAATAATAATTCATGAATACTTACTTCCAAGTTGACATATGAATATAGATCTTTCCATAGCACATGACGCTAGCCAAGATAATGGCAAAATAAGGAATTGGTGTCGATCACCATGACTCTTTTAAAGATAAAAAATAAAGGTACAAGATAGGCCCTTCGCAGACGGAAGCAGAGGTTGTCATGCGCTTTTGAGGTTTGGATGTGTGATCTCTTAGTGTGAAGGAATGTCACTTTATATTGCCTCCTGTGATAAAGAACTTTATTATGCAGTCTGTCTCTTTTATCTCTTCCTCATCATAGGTTCGTACCAAGCTTATTTTCCACATACTAATAAATCATACATATTTAGGGAGCAATTTTTATTGCTTGCACCGATGACAACTTACTTGAGGGATCTTATTCAATCCATAGGTAGGTATGGTGGACTCTCATGGCAAAATTGGTTGAGGGTTTATGGATGCACAAGCAGTATCTCTACTTAGTGCGGAAGTTTTGGCTGATATGAGGGGGAAGCAAGCATCACATGCTAAGGGATCTCTAGTCATATAACATTGTTCGAAACCAAGCAAACATAATTCATTATGTTGTCTTCCTTGTCCAACATCTACTTCTTAGCATGTAATAGTTTAATGAGTGTTCACAATCATAGACGGTGTCAAAGATGATATATTTATATGTGAACCTCTCTTTCTTTATTACTTCCTATGAATTGCAACAATGACCAAGGTCTACATTGTCTACCCACAACAAGTTTGAATCAACATTCTTTTTATATGTGAAGCCATCACTTCCCATAAGATCATTACATGATCTTTCATGCTTTTGTTCCTTTATTATTCTTTTCTTTAGATCATGGCATGAAGCAAGGCCCATAACTAAACCACTCCTTATTATATAACTCACGAACTCGATTACATCGGGGGTAACACAAAGCAAAACTCAAGCCTAGATCATACTAAAAGCTTTATTCTACTAGCTAAAAAGGATCGAACTAAGATAAAGGTAAAGGCAAAAGATGTGATGGTGATACGATACTGGGGAAACTCCCCCAAGCTTGGCACAGGCCAAGGGGAGTGCACATACCCGTGCTTAATTGTCTTCCTTCGAAGGTGATGGTGGTGGAGTTGTTGCAGAGTTCTTGAACTTGTTTAGTTTCCTCTTGAGCACAAAATTCTGCTCCTTCAGATCGTTAATTTCCTCTTCAAGCCTCAACACCCTTTGGCATAATTCTTGCTTACTCTCCTACAAAAGACGAGAAGGGGTAAACAAAATCTTAGGCTTCTTCCTTGAGCCAGGGAGGCTCGACTTCTTGAACTCCACATGCATGTCTCCAGGTTGGGGTAGAGGAGCCTCCTCTTCATCGGAACTTGTTCCTTCCTTCCCCTTGGGATCATAATCTTTTTCCTCGTCAGTGGTCCAACCGTAAGGATCCAAGTCCCCATAGACCTTGGGGTTAGCAAGGTAATCGACCACATAGCTCTCCCCCTCTGAATCTTGAGAAGACATCTTGATTTAAATCTGCGACAGAAACATGCTTGAAACGAAAACAAAGGATAATTGCGTGATACGAGGGTCAGACCTTTCGGGAGATTATATAATTAATTTTTTGCGACCAAAAGGAGTATTCCGTAAGAAAACGGAGTCTGGGAGACACACGAGGTGCTCATGAGCCACTCAGGCGCGCCCACGGGGGTAGGGCTCGCCTGGCAGGCTTGTCACCTCCTCGTACGCTTTCCGGACTACCTTAAATTTTTCTATTTTTCTAAATATTGCAAAACGGAAAAAATTGCTACTGGAAAGGTTTTGGAGTCGGTTTACTTACCGCATCACATACCTCTTCATTTTTGGAGTCTGAAACAAGCTGATAAATATCCCTTATGTACTCCTCCGGAGTTATGGTATTAATAATATTGCTTTCAACATTTATGGGAGTACTTGAGATATAATGTTTGATTCTTTGCCCTACATCTCTCGGAAAATTACCTACCGTGTTGTTGATCTTTATGGCACCAGAACGATATACTTCCTCATAATGTAAGGAACTTCCCATTTAGAGAGAAGCTTGCCTGCAAAAAATCTTAAACAAGAATTGTATAGCAAGACATCATCACCTACATTGAACTCATGTTTTTGTATCCTTTTATCATGTCACCTCTTAACTTTTTCTTTAAACAACTTGGCATTTTCATATGCCTGAGTTCTCCATTCATCAAGTGAGCTAATATCAAATAACCTCTTCTCACCAACAAGTTTGAAATCAAAGTTGAGCTCTTTGATTGCCCAATAAGCCTTATGCTCTAGCTCAAGAGGTAAATGACATGCTTTACCGTAAACCATTTTGTACGGAGACATGCCCTGGGGTTATTATAAGCAGTTCTATAAGCCCACAGTGCATCATCAAGCTTCTTAGACCAATTCTTTCTAGACATATTAATAGTCTTTTGCAGAATTAGTTTAATTTCTCTATTACTTAGCTCTACTTGACCACTGGACTGAGGATGATAAGGAGATGCAATTCTGTGGTTGACATCATACTTAGCAAGTGTTTTATGGAAAGCACCATGAATAAAATGTGAACCACCATCAGTCATTAAATATCTAGGGACTCCAAATCTAGGGAAAATAACTTCTTTAAGCATCCTAATAGAGGTATTGTGATCAACACTACTAGTTGGGATAGCTTCTACCCACTTAGTAACGTAATCAACAACAACTAGAATATGAGTATACTTGTTAGACTTTGGAAAAGGTCCCATATAATCAAAACCCCAAACATCAAATGGTTCAATGACAAGTGAATAATTCATAGGCATTTCCTGACGTTTACTGATATTACCTATTCTTTGACAATCATCACAAGAAAAGACAAACTTACGGGCATCCTTGAAGAGAGTAGGCCAATAAAATCCGGATTGCAATACCTTGTGTCCAGTTCTATCTCCTGCATGGTGTCCTCCGTAAGCCTCAGAGTGACACTTCTCTAGGATCTGTCCCTGTTCATGCTGAGGTACACAACGTGTAATAACACCATCTACTCCTTCTTTATAAAGGTGAGGATCATCCCAAAAGTAATGTCTCCAATCAAAGAAGAATTTTTTCTTTTGTTGGTATGTGAAACTAGGTGGTATATATTTAGCAACAATATAATTTGCATAATCAGCATACCAAGGTGTACTACGTGAAGCATTGATGACATTCAATTGTTCATCAGGAAAGCTATCAACAATAGGTTGTGGGTCATCAAGAACATTCTCCAACCTAGACAAGTTATCTGCTACGGGGTTCTCGGCACCCTTCCTATCAACAACCTATTTAATAGTAATTCTTGTAGGAAGAGAACACATCTGATAAGTCTAGGTTTAGCATCTTTCTTTTCCATCAGATATTTAATAGTAGCATGATCAGTGTGAATAGTAACTTTGGAATCAACAATATAAGATCTGAACTTATCACATGCAAACACGACTGCTAAAAATTCTTTTTCAGTAGTACCATAGTTTCTTTGGGAACTGTCTAGAGTTTTACTAGCATAATGAATAACATTTAATTTCTTATCAACTCTTTGTCCTAGAACAGCACCAACAATATAATCAGTAGCATCACACATAATTTCAAAAGGTAGGTTCTAATCAGGTGGTTGAACAATAGGTGCAGTTATCAAGGCCTTCTTAAGTATTTCAAATGCTTCCTCACAATCATCATGAAAAACAAATGGAATATCTTTTTGCAAGAGATTGGTGAGAGGCCTAGAAATCTTAGAGAAGTCTTTAATGAACCTTCTATAGAAACTAGCATGACCAAGGAAACTTCTTATACCTTTAATGTCTGTAGGGCATGGCATTTTCTCGATCGCATCAACTTTAGCCTTATCGACTTCAATACCTCTTTCAGAAATTTGATGTCCTAAGACGATGCCTTCATTAACCATAAAGTGGCACTTCTCCCAATTCAAGACAAGGTTGGTATCTTTACATCTCTCCAAAACTCGATCAAGGTTGCTCAAGCAATCATCAAAAGAAGATCCATAAACGGAGAAATCATCCATGAAAACCTCAACAATCTTTTCACAAAAGTCAGAGAATATAGCCATCATACATCTTTGAAAGGTAGCTGGTGCATTACATAAACCAAAAGGCATACGTCTATAAGCAAAGGTACCGAAAGGGCAGGTAAAAGTGGTTTTCTTCTAATCAGATTGTGCAACTGGTATTTGGGAGAAACCAGAATACCCATCTAGAAAAGAAAAAGTGTGTGTGTTTAGACAATCTTTCTAGCATTTGGTCAATAAAAGGCAAAGGGTAATGATCTTTCCAAGTGGCTTTATTTAATTTCCTAAAATCAAGTACCATCCTATAGCCAGTAACAATTCTCTGTGGGGTCGATTCATCCTTATCATTAGGGACAACGGTAATACCTCCCTTCTTAGGGACACAATGCACCGGACTTACCCAATCACTATGAGCAACAGGATAGATAACACCTGCTTTTAGGAGCTTTAGTATTTCTTTTCGTACCACCTCTTTCATCTTAGGATTTAATCTTCATTGGTGATCGGCAACTGGTTTGGAATCAGGATTAGTTTTAATTTTATGCTGGCATAGAGTGGGACTAATGCCCTTAAGATCATCAAGAGTATATCCAATAGCAGCACGGTGCTTCCTTAGAGTTTTCAATAATTTCTTTTCTTCATGCTCTGAAAGGTTAGCACTAATAATAACAGGATATATCTCTTTTTCATCAAGATAAGTGATACGTCTCCGTCGTATCTATAATTTTTGATTGTTTCATGCCAATATTCTACAACTTTCATATACTTTTGGCAACTTTTTGTACTATTTTTGGGACTAACACATTGATCCAATGCCTAGTGCTAGTTCCTGTTTGTTGCATGTTTTTTGTTTCGCAGAATATCCATAACAAACGAAGACCAAACACAATAAAAAACCTACGGGATTTGTTTTGGAATATTTATGATTTTTAGAAAGAAGAATCAACGGGAAACGATGCCCGAGGGGGTCACAAGCCCAGGAGCCACGCCCTACCCCCCAGGCTCGCCTGGCAGGCTTGTGACCAACCCCTAAGGCGGTTGGGGGGCTTCTTTCGCCGCAAGAAATCTAATATCCGAAAGAAAATCGTGTTAAAAGAACACCTCAATCGGAGTTACGGATCTCTGGAAATTTAAGAAACGGTGAAAGGCAGAATCTGGGAGCACAGAAACAGAAGGACGCAGAGAGAGAGATCCAATCTTGGAGGGGCTCTCGCCCCTCCGCCGCCATGGAGACCATGGACTAGAGGGGAAAACCTTCTCCCATATAGGGAGGAGGTCAAGGAAGAAGAATAAGAAGGGGGGCTCTCTCCCCCTCTCTCTCCCGACGGCGCCGGAATGCCGCCCGGGACATCATCGTGTGACGGCAATCTACACCAACACCTCCGTCATCCTCACCAACACCTCCATCACCTTCCCCCATCTATATTCAACGGTCCACTCTCCCGCAACCCGCTGTACCCTCTACTTGAACATGGTACTTTATGCTTCATATTATTATCCAATGATGTGTTGCCATCCTATGATGTCTGAGTAGATTTTCGTTGTCCTATCGGTGATTGATGAATTGCTATGATTGGTTTAATTTGCTTGTGGTTATGTTGATGTCCTTTGGTGCCCATCATATGAGCGCGCGCGTGGATCACACCATAGGGTTAGTAGTATGTTGATAGGACTATGTATTGGAGGGCAAGGGTGACAGAAGCTTCAGCCTAGCATAGAAATTGATGCATAAGGGATTGAAGGGGGACCAATATATCTTATTGCTATGGTTGGGTTTTACCTTAATGAACGTTAGTAGTTGCGGATGCTTGCTAATAGTTCCAATCATAAGTGCATAGAATTGCAAGTAAGGGATGACATGCTGCCAGTGGCCTCTCCCACATAAAACTTGCTATCGGTCTAGTAACGTAGTCAATTTCTTAGGGACAATTCCGCAACTCCTACCACCACTTTTCCATACTCGTTAAACTAATGTAATTGTTTCTTTATCTAACCAGCCCCTAGTTTTCTTTATGTATTCTTTATTTTCTTGCTAACCTATCCTTTCACACCTACAAAGTACTTCTAGTTGCATACTTGTTCTAGGTAAAGCGAACGTAAAGTGTGCGTAGAGTTGTATCGGTGGTCGATAGAACTTGAGGGAATATTTGTCCTACCTTTAGCTCCTCGTTGGGTTCGACATTCTTACTTATCGAGAAAGGCTACAATTGATCCCCTATACTTGTGGGTTATCAAGACCTTTTTATGGCGCCATTGCCGGGGAGAAATAGCGTGGGGTGAATATTCTCGTGTGTGCTTGTTTGCTTTATCACTAAGTAGATTTATATGTTGTTCTAAGTTGTTATCTATCTTTAGTTATGGATATGGAACACGAAATACCAAAAAAATTAAGTGTACTTTCTACTCATGGAGATGGGCAACCTCCTAAAACCCTCGATGCTCGTTATGTGGAAAATATTATGCACTTCTTTAATAATCCTGAGAAAACCCCATTAAATTATATAATGGGATACACGTTGGATCAACGTGAATACTTTAGGGATTATCTCTTGACTCAAAAAGGGAAACTATTATGGAATCAAATTCATATGTTGAAATGGTATGCTTGGGAGCTATGCTCAAGATATGATATTACTTGTTGCTCTAGGATGAAGGCTGGACACCTTCCCTTTTCTTGTAAACTTAATGCTAATGAAACCTTGGCTTCTTATGCTAGTGGTATATATGATTACTATGATGTGGAACAAATAGAGGAGTTTGTTGCTTTTATGGGTGCTTATGAAATTGAAGCTCTGTTTAAAAGGTGTGATGATAATGACGATGCTGCCTACCGATCTGAAAATTTGGCTATGCTTAGTTATTGTTATACTAATTATGAATATAATGCCCATATTTATCGATTTATGGAGAAATTCTACGCTGCCCAAGAAGAGACTAATATTTTGCAGGAAACTATGGAAGAAGAAAATGCTGAAATTGTGAGCTCATTAGATGAAAAAGATGACGAGGAGAGCGAAGAACAAAAGGAGGAAGAGCGGACTAGCTACCCGTGCCCACCTTCTAATGAGAGTAACTCTTCAACTCATACATTGTTTAATTTCCCTCCGTTCTTACCGAAGGATGAATGCAATGTTGATTGCTATGATCCCTTGGATTCGTTTGAAATATCCCTTTTTGATGAACTTGATGCTTGCTATGCTTGTGGCCATGATGCCAATATGAATGATGCTTATGAAGATGAACTTGCTATAGTTCCTTATGTTAAACATGAAATTGTTGCTATAGCACCCACTTATGATAGTCCTATTATCTTTTTGAACTCTCCCAATTACACTATATCAGAGAAGTTTGCTCTTATTAGGGATTACATAGATGGGTCGCCTTCTACTATTACACATGATGATTTTGATGAATATAATATGCATGTGCTTGCTGCTCCTACTTGCAATTATTATGAGAGAGGAACTACATCTCCACCTCTCTATGTTTCCAATACGATAAAATTGCAGGAAACTGCTTATGCTATGTATTGGCCTTTACTTGATGTGCATGAATTGTTCTTTTATGACATGCCAATGCATAGGAAGAGAGTTAGACTTCGTCATTGCATGATATATGTTACCTTGTGCTCACTACTAAATTACAAATCATTGTTAATTAAAATTGGCTTTGATATACCTTGGGATCCGGGTGGATCCATTACTTGAGCACTTTATGCCTAGCTTAATGGCTTTAAAGAAAGCGTTGCCTGGGAGACAACTCGGAAGTTTTAGAGAGTCATTTATTTCTATTGAGTGCTTTTATATAGTTTAAAAACAAAAAAAATATAGAGGGGAACTTAAAACTTTTTCAAAAAGAGAAGCGGTTGAAAGGTGATGCATTGCGGAAGTGAGGGTCGACCTTGAACACTTGTATTCATGCTCATGGAAACAATGTAGAATTTTTCATGGAAGTTTCTCACAAAAATAATTATCCCCTTGTACAGTTACATTGTATTATAAAAATAATGTGCCAAGTAAAGCCTTTATGATTAGTTTGGGTAATAGTTGTTTGATCATGCTGTAAAAGACAGAAACTTTGCACTCAAGAAATCATTTCTTATTTATATACAAAGAGCGCTATTGAGTTGATTATTTTTTCTGCTGGTTTATATAAAAATTGCCTTAATTATCATAATTTTTTCAGAATTTTTGGAGTATCAGAAGTATGGTAAATGTTCAGATTACTACATACTGTTCTGTTTTTGACACATTCTGTTTTGTATGCATTGTTCTCTTATTTTGATGAATCTATGGGTAGTATCGGGGGGTATGAACCATGGTGAAGTTGGATTACAGTAGATATAATGCTAATATGAATTTGGAATGAGTTCACAAGAGTACTTAAAGTGGTGATTTACTTTATTATACTAACGGATCTCACGAAGGTTTTGTTGAGTTTTGTGTGATTGAAGTTTTCAAATTTTGGGTGAGACCACGATGGATGAAGGAATAAGAAGAGGCAAGAGCCTAAGCTTGGGGATGCCCGAGGCACCCCAAGGTAATATTCAAGGAAGACTCAAGCGTCTAAGCCCTGGGATTCCCCGGAAGGCATCCCCTCTTTCGTCTACAATCTATCGGTAATTTTACTCGGAGCTATATTTTTACTCGTCACATGATATGTGCAAATGCTTGGAGCGTCTTTTGAGTTTATTTTTCCTTTTTATTTTATGCACCATGCTGGTATGAGATAGTCCTTGGTTTATTTATAGAATGTTCTTTGCACTTCACTTATATCTTTTGAGTATGGATTTATAGAATGCTTCATGTGCTTCACTTATGTCATTTGAAGTTTGGATTGCCTGTTTCCCTACACATAGAAAACCTCCATTTTTAGAATGCTCTTTTGCTTCACTTATATTTGTTAGAGTGGGGCATATATTTTTTAGAAATAATTAAACTCTCATGCTTCACTTATACCTATTTAAAGAGTTAACAGGAGTTGGTCATTCACATGGTTAGTCATAAAATCCTACATAAAACTTGTAGATCACTGAATATGATATGTTTGATTCCTTGCAATAGTTTTGCGACATGAAGATGTGATATTAGAGTCATGATAGTTTGTAATTGTGTATTCATAGAAATACTTGTGTTAAGGTTTGTGATTCCCCTAGCATGCACGTATGGTGAACCGTTATGTGACGAGGTCGGAGCATGATTTATTTATTGATTGTCATCCTTTGTGTGGAGGTCGGGATCGCGCGATTGTTAACTCCTACAAACCCTTCCCCTAGGAGCATGCATGTAGTACCTTGTTTCGATGACTAATAGACTTTTTCAATAAGAATGTGAGTTCTTTATGACTAATGTTGAGTCCATGGATTATACACACTCTCACCCTTCCACCATTGCTAGCATCTCTAGTACCGCGCAACTTTCGTCGGTGCATTACACCCACCATATACCCTTCCTCAAAACAGCCACCATACCTACCTATTATGGCATTTCCATAGTCATTATGAGATATATTGCCATGCAACTTCCATCATTCCGTTTATTATGACACGCACCATCATTGTCATATTGCTTTGCATGATCGTAAGATAGCTAGCATGATGTTGTCATGGCTTGTCTGTTTTTTGATGTCATTGCTACGCTAGATCATTGCACATCCCGGTACACCGCCGGAGGCATTCATATAGAGTCATATTTTGTTCTAAATATCGAGTTGTAAGTAAATAAAAGTTTAATGATCATCATTATTAGAGCATTGTCCCATGTGAGGAAGTAATAAAAGAGGCCAATGAAGCCCAGTATAAAAAAAAGAGGCCAAAGAAGCCCACAAAAAAGGGGAAAATGAGAGAAAAGAGAGAAGGGACAATGCTATTGTCCTTTACCACACTTGTGCTTCAAAGTAGCACCATAATCTTCATGATAGAGAGTCTCCTATGTTGTCACTTTCATATACTAGTGGGAAATTTTAATTATAGAACTTGGCTTGTATATTCCAATGATGGGCTTCCTCAAATTGCCCTAGGTCTTCGTGAGCAAGCGAGTTGGATGCACACCCACTAGTTTCTTTTTGAACTTTCATACACTTACAGCTCTTGTGCATCTGTTGCATGGCAATCCCTATTCACTCACATTGATATCTATTGCTGGGCATCTCCATAGCCCATCGATACGCCTAGTTAGTATGAGACTATCTCCTCCTTTTTGTCTTCTCCACAACCACCATATTATATTCCACCTATAGTGTTATGTCCATGGCTCACGCTCATGTATTGCGTGAAAGTTGAAAAGGTTTGAGAACACTAAAGCATGAAACAATTGCTTGGCTAAAACTGGGGTTGTGCATGATTTAAATACGTTGTGTGGGGAAGATGGAGCATAGCCAGACTATATGATTTTGTAGGGATAACTTTCTTTGGCCATGATATTTTGAGAATACATGATTGCTTTGTTAGTATGATTGAAATATTATTGTCTTTATGTCAAATGATAGACTATTGCTTCGAATCACTCGTGTTTTAGTATTCATGCCATGATTAGATTATATGATCAAGATTATGCTAGGTAGCATTCCATATCAAAAATTGTATTTTTTATCATTTACTTACTCGAGGACGAGCAGGAATTAAGCTTGGGGATGTTGATACATCTCCGTATTATCTATAATTTTTGATTGTTTCATGCCAATATTCTACAACTTTCATATACTTTTGGCTATACTATTTTTAGGACTAACATATTGATCCAGTGCCCAGTGTCAGTTCCTGTTTGTTGCATGTTTTTTGTTTCGCAGAATATCCATACCAAACAAAGTCCAAACGCAATAAAAAACCTGCGGGGATTTTTTGGAATATTTATGATTTTTGGGAAGAAGAATCAACGCGAAACGATGTCCAAGGGGGTCACAAGCCGAGGAGGTGCGCCCTACCCCCCAGGCGCGCCTGGCAGGCTTGTAACCAACCCCTAAGGCGGTTGGGGCCCTTCTTTTGCGGCAAGAAATCTAATATCCGGAAGAAAATCGTGTTAAAAGGACACCTCAATCGGAGTTACGGATCTCCGGGAATTTAACAAACGGTGAAAGGCAGAATCTGGGAGCGCAGAAACAGAAGGACACACAGAGAGAGATCCAATCTCGGAGGGGCTCTCGCCCCTCCGCCGCCATGGAGACCATGGACCAGAGGGGAAACCCTTCTCCCATCTAGGGAGGAGGTCAAGGAAGAATAAGAAGAAGGGGGGTTCTCTCCTCCTCTCTCCCGGCGGCGCCGGAACGCCGCCCGGGACATCATCGTGTGACGGCGATCTACACCAACACCTCCGTCATATTCACCAACACCTCCATCACCTTCCCCCATCTATATTCAGCGGTCCACTCTCCCGCAACCCTCTGTACCCTCTACTTGAACATGGTGCTTTATGCTTCATATTATTATCCAATGATGTGTTGCCATCCTAGGATGTATGAGTAGATTTTCATTGTCCTATCGGTGATTGATGAATTGCTATGATTGGTTTAATTTGCTTTTGTTATGTTGCTGTCCTTTGGTGCCCATCATATGAGCGCGCGCGTGGATCACACCATAGGGTTAGTAGTATGTTGATAGGACTATGTATTGGAGGGCAAGGGTGACAGAAGCTTCAGCCTAGCATAGAAATTGATGCATACGGGATTGAAGGGGGACCAATATATCTTATTGCTATGGTTGGGTTTTACCTTAATGAACGTTAGTAGTTGCGGATGCTTGCTAATAGTTCCAATCATAAGTGCATAGAATTCCAAGTAAGGGATGACATGCTAGCAGTGGCCTCTCCCACATAAAACTTGCTATCGGTCTAGTAACGTAGTCAATTGCTTAGGGACAATTCCACAACTCCTACCACCACTTTTCCACACTCGTTAAACTAAAGTAATTGTTTCTTTATCTAACCAGCCCCTAGTTTATTTACGTGTTCTTTATTTGCTTGCTAACCTATCCTTTCACACCTACAAAGTACTTCTAGTTTCATACTTGTTCTAGGTAAAGCGAACGTAAAGTGTGCGTAGAGTTGTATCGGTGGTCGATAGAACTTGAGGGAATATTTGTCCTACCTTTAGCTCCTCGTTGGGTTCGACCCTCTTACTTATCGAGAAAGGCTACAATTGATCCCATATACTTGTGGGTTATCAATAAGCATACTTAAGAGGATCAGGTAATTGTTTAAGCTCAAACACAGGATCACCCTTTGCTGGAGGTGGATTTCCAAGTAATTCAACAGGAAAATTATACCTAAGTATAGGATGTTGTTCAAAGATAACTCTATCCATCTCATTCCTTTCATCCATATGCATATCATTGGAAAAATTGAATTCATGTGACACATCTTCAAAGACAACAGTAACAGTTTGCTTCTCACAATCAATTTGAGCATTAACAGTATTGAGAAAAGGTCTACCAAATATGATGGGACAAAGGCTATCTTGTGTGGTAGCAAGAACGAGAAAATAAGTAGGATATTTAGTTTTACCACACAAGACTTCAACATCTCTAACAATTCCCATAGGGCAGATAGTATTTCTATTGGCAAGTTGAATAGTAACATCAATAAATTCCATCTTGACAGGTGCAATCTCATCTTTAATTTCATTATATAAAGATTGAGGTATTGCACTAACACTACCACCCATGTCACATAAACCATGATAACAATGATCTCCTATCTTAACAGAAACAACAGGCATGCCAACAACAGGCTTATGTTTGTCTCTAGCATGAGGTTTAGCAATTCTAGCAGCATCTTCACATAAGTGAATAACATGCCCATCAACATTATCGGACAAGAGATCTTTAATAATAGCAATGCTACGGTCAACTTTAATTTTCTCAGGAGGTGTAGGTGTTCTAATATAGCCCTTATGTATCACAGTTGAAGCTTTAGCATGATCCTTTATTCTAACAAAGAAAGGTGGTTTCTCAATGTAAGAACTAGCAAAAATATGATCATTATAAGCAATGACTTTCTCTTCAACTGGATTGGGTTTTACTACATTGACTTCTATGGGAGGATGATATTTAAACCACTTCTCTTTAGGGAGATTAATATGAGGAGTAAATGGTTCACATAATGAAGCTACTATCTCAGAGTCAAGTCCATGTTTAGCGCTAAAATCACAAGAAGTATTTGTTTCAGCGAAGGATTTAACGCAATCGAACTTAAGATTCATACCTGACTCCTTACCTTCATCAAACTCCCAATCTTCAGAGTTGCATTTAATTCTTTCCAATAAATCCCATTTGAAGTCAATATCTCTCTTCATAAAAGAACCGGTACAAGAAGTGTCAAGGTGCGATTATCATGAGAAAGCCGAGCATAGAAGTTCTGAATAACTATTTCTCTCGAGAGCTCATGGTTGGGGCATGAATATAACATTGACTTAAGCCTCCCCCAAGCTTGAGCGATACTTTCTATATCACGAGGCCAAAAATTATAGATATAATTCCGATCACGATGTACCAAATGCAAAGGATAAAACTTTTGATGAAATTCCAATTTCAATCGGTTGAAGTTCCATGATCCAGTATCATCACATAGACTATACCATGTAAATGCTTTATCCCTCAAAGATAAGGGAAAGACCTTCTTCTTGACCTCATCCTCGGGCAAACCTGCAAGCTTAAATAAACCACAAACTTCATCTACATAGATTAGATGCAAGTCGGGATGTGATGTTCCATCTCCTGCAAAAGGGTTAGCCAACAATTTTTCTAGCATACCCGAAGTAATTTCATAATAAATATTTTCAGTAGGTGCAGTAGGTTGAGGAGCAACTCCTTGTGCTTCCAGTTGAGGTGAAGATACCCCGAACAAGCTCCTCAAAGGATTAGTTTCCATAGTGACAAGTGACAATAAATTTCAGCACACTATATAAATGTTTCCTTGCGAAATTCCACTAACCAAAGGCGCTTCACTCCCCGGCAACGGCGCCAGAAAAGAGTCTTGATGACCCACAAGTGTAGGGGATCTATCGTAGTCCTTTCGATAAGTAAGAGTGTCGAACCCAATGAGGAGCAGAAGGAAATGACAAATGGTTTTCAGCAAGGTATTCTGTGCACGCACTGAAATTATCGGTAACAGATAGTTGTGTGATAAGATAATTCGTATAAAAATAGTAAAAAAGGTGCAGAAAGATGGCCCAATCCCTTTTGTAGCAAGTGACAATCCTGGACGAACTCTTATGTAAGGTAAAGCGCTCCCGAGGACACATGGGAATTTTTGTCAAGCTAGTTTTCATCATGTTCATATGATTCGCGTTCGCTACTTTGATAGTTTGATATGTGGGTAGACCCGTGCTTGGGTGATGTCCTTACTTGGACAAACATCCCATTTATGATTAACCCCTCTCGCAAGCATCCTAAGAGAGGTGTGTTGGTGATGATGATGGCGACGATTTCCCCCTCCGGGAGGAAAGTTTCCCCGGCAGGACGGCCCTGCCGGAACTCTAGATTGGTTCTGCTCAAGTTCCGCCTCGTGCCGGCGGTGTCTCTTCCCAAAAGCCTTCTCTTGATTTTTTCTGGGACTAAACCCTCCTTATAGCAGAAGATGGGAGCCGGAGGGGTAACAAGGGGGCCACGAGCCACCCAGGCGCGCCCAGGGGGGTAGGGCGCGCTTGGCAGGCTTGTGGCCTCCTGGTGGCTCCCCTCCGATATTTCTTCCGCACAGTATTTTTTATATAATCCAAAATAATTCCTCGTTGATTTTCACGGCTTTTGGAGCTGTGCAGAATAGGTATCTCAAACTTGCTCCTTTTTCAGCCCAGAATTACAACTGCCGGCATTCTCCCTCTTCATGTAAGCCTTATAAACTAAGAGAGAAAAGGCATAAGTATTGTACCATAATGTGTAATATCAGCCCATAATGCGATAAATATCAACATAAAATCATGATGCAAAATGGATGTATGAGGTTCCCGAGCTAGTTGTCTAGATGCAATGTTAACAAGGACACGAGGTTACCCAGGTTCAGGCTCTCTCAAAGATATAATATCCTATGTCTTGCTTGTGTTTTACTGATTTCGGGCGGAGTACAAATTATAGGTTCATCTACCACGAGATTGTTATGTGTCATCTATGAGCCCTACCTATTGGGTTATATTGGGGGTCTAGGGTTACACATAGGTTGGTTACGTATAATGTAATCACATTAGAGACGACCTCTAAGTCTTTAAGTATGCACCAAGTCCTAACAAATATTCGTTCTTCGTGCCATGGGCCTTCTGGAGATGGACTATCGATGAACTACCATGGGGGTGGTCCTATGCCTAGACCACCTGTCCTGGACACGACGTGGTCAGTGACCCCTAGTCTAAGAGACCATCACAAGGAGAGAGGGCCACCAACCATCGGGTTCAACGAGATCCCTTGCAGTCACGCTCCATGGGGGTGAGGTGTATTGGGCTCAATTTCCAAAGGTATTTATCACAACAGAGAAGCACCCAGAGTCATCCACCTTGAAGTACAGGGTGCCAAAGCACAAGACTTGGCCCATGGGGAAAAGAACATGGCATATCTGACCATCTAGTTTATCCGAGGCAAGGCGGAGGCGCCCGACAAAGAGCCTTGAGCTGATGCAACACCGCCAATCTTGGTTGAGAGGGCGACCCCGATCCACTTAGAAAAATCGCACACACAATCACAGCATGCCAATTGGTGGTGCTTCGTAACAAGCAGTGTTGTTTATCCATGAAGTATTTCTTTAGAGGGGTGTGCGAATGGCGTAGATGGTAAGACACAAGACAAGGAGACCCATGCTTGAGCTCTGTGGTCATGGTAAGACCCCGTTCCTGCCTTTGGTGATTGTATTGCTCGAGTG
Source organism: Hordeum vulgare subsp. vulgare (assembly GCF_904849725.1). Classification (NCBI taxonomy): domain Eukaryota; kingdom Viridiplantae; phylum Streptophyta; class Magnoliopsida; order Poales; family Poaceae; genus Hordeum; species Hordeum vulgare. The sequence goes on along the minus strand of NC_058521.1, from coordinate 424,889,484 downwards.
CTCAATGATGATCTAGAGGATCACTGGAGAGATAAATTTCAGGCTCAAAAGCTCTCAGCCTAGTGGCAGAGAGGAGGAAGATAGTGGTAGGTGAAAGCCCTAACTCTAGGACGATCTAGAATGTGTTAGATCCACCTAGAGAGTCCCTAACTCAGCTTATATACTTGGTATAGTTAGGTCTACATGTCTCTGCCCCGTTTGTTCGTGGGCTCACGCCCCTTGGTCCCACTGAACCACATGGCTACTAACTATCCTCTAGATGCCATACCTTCCAAGTGGACGCCTCACAACGTTGAAATTCGGCATCAGCATCGGATTGAGTGCCATGTATTTGCAGGAGGCGAGTGCCTCATCTATAATTGAGCCGACATGTCATATCCTTGTCAAGAGGCTTAATGTGATGGGCTAGGATTGAAAATAATGTCTCATTGTCAAATGAATTAGTATTTAGCTAACTCAATTATAAAGAAACTATCTATACTTCTATACTTATACTAATTTGTGGCTCTCTAGAAAATCTCACGTTAATTAGATTTTATGAGCCGTTAATCTGGTGGGACCGAATTATTACGGTGTAGATCGATTCTTGATGTGTTAGATAAAAATGAATTAAATAACGTCTACCACAATCCATGTACAACTCCCCGTCTCTGTTCTTTTTAGAATCACCCCATCTCCTTTCTAGGTACGGACTCCCACATGTCCCTTTTTTCTTTGGCTGGCTTACGCTCTCTCGCATTTCTCAACTACTTTCTCACGCACCTCTCTCTCCCTCTCTCTCAAGACCATAAAATCATCAAGGAAAAACTCAAGGCCCATAACGCACCTCTCTCTCTCAAAACCATAAAATTCTTCAGTAAATATCAATGCCAATAATCTTTTTTGGGTTGAAAAATAGAAGTATAACACTCCCAGAGAAAACATTCAAGGCCCATAATATTTGGTCGGTCAAAAAATAGAAGTAAAAAAAATTTCAATCTCAATCTATCTACAGCTCCACGCCTCTTTTCACGTCTGGATCAATAGAAGCGGAAAAACTCACATCTCGATCTCGACCTACCTAGAGCTGTACGGCCTCCATGGTTTCTATCTAACTACCCTCCAAGATCCATTCCTTCTCATCAACTCTCTCTTCTCCCATGAAAAAAATACGCCATCATGTATCTTTTCTTCCATGGGGAAAAATCCATTATCTATCTCAAGCTGAAGAAGATAGGTTTAGGCAGCGGACTTATGTATGTAGCTAGATTATTTCCTTGCCAATCGGTATTGAGAGGAGATGAAAAGCTGCAGCGGATAGCTTCTCACAGGTTTGCTTGATTATTTCCTAGCCTATTTGTGTTGACAGCAGCTGAAAATATATGGTAAAAACATGCACGTAAAGAAGCTAGCAGGCTGTTGGATCGATTCCCCTATGAGACGGAGGTATATTATGCTAATCCCTTCTGTCTGTTTGGGAAAACACATGCACACAATGTCACAAATTCTTTGGCATAGACTTGAGACGTGCTTGGTTGAATCAAGCTAGCATGTATGTGCATGTCCATGACTACATGAACGGCCAGAAATAACATGGCCAATTTAATGACTGTGAGAGTGCTCTCGGCGCAAAGTAATTGTCGATGAGAGATGATGATACCTGCAACACTGTTAGTATTCTTTGCTCAAGCTCTTTACAAGCTTCACCATTTTGCTACCTATTTACATGGGAGCAGCTAGATTTTCAGTCTGGCAAGCATATTCGAATCAGCGTCATAATAATGGATAGCCTCAATCATGTGAGCGTTTGCCCAACCAGAGGTTTGCTTTATTGCACCACACTTTTGATATTTTGAGAAAAATACATTGTTTTGCATTATGTCTTCTGTTTATTTATTTTTATTTTTTATTTTGCTTTTAGACGAGAGTGCATGCACATGTATCATGTTAAATATTATAAACTATTTCCTTCTATATTCTATGGATGTAAAGCACACAACTTGCTGGGATTATTTCACAGGTATGTTAATCAACTAATTATCACTTAATTAATTATGAGATTCTTCTAAACTTAATTATCGATTCATACATTTTGGGACATGGAGTGCACTTCCTTATGTTTTCATGGCAGTAGGCAACACGTAATTCCTTAACCGCTTGGTTCCCTCCTTCCTTTTGATCTTACATTACATGAATCATGTTATGCTCTCATGCCTTTCTTAATTTCATGGGGAATAAAGTAATTGATATTATTTTAAGGTGGGTTTGCCAGTTTAGCCTGTTTGGGACTATACACAAACACGTTGCTGTTGTAGGCTCTTCTTCTACGTAGGAAGCTTCATGTACAACTCCAATGTTGTGAAAATACCATTCTCAACCTAATAGCACTCATGTGTGCCTCAGTAAGCTCTCTTTGATCGAAAAGAATCATTCAAAAATTACACTGGCTATATTTCCTTCATTTTCTTACATGTGAGTGAGGAGTGTCTCAGCTGGTACGTGTCACCAGCTATTTTCCTTTTGGTGGCACATAGTTTTCCTATTGCCGGTATCATGTTGTATAGCTACTGATTTTGATATTTGGCAAGTATATTCGAATTAGCGTCATAATAATGGATAGCCTCAATCATGTGAGCGTTTTCCCAACTAGAGGTTTGCTTTATTGCACCACTCTTTTGATATTTTGAGAAAAAAACATTGTTTTGCATTATGTCTTCTGTTTATTTTATTTTTATTTTCTTTTTTCTTTTAGACGAGAGTGCATGCACATGTATCATGTTAAATATTATGAACTATTTCCTTTTGTATTCTATGGATGTAAAACATACAACTTGCTGGGATTGTTTCACAGGTATGTTAATCAACTAATTATCACTTAATTAATTATGAAATGCTTCTAAACCTAATTATCGGTTCATACATTTTGGGACATGGAGTGCACTTCCTTATCTTTTCATGGCAGTAGGCAACACGTAATTCCTTAACCGCTTGGTTCCCTCCTTCCTTTTGATCTTACATTACATGAATCATGTTAGCTCTCATGCCTTTCTTAATTTCATGGGCAATAAAGTAATTGATATTATTTTAAGGTGGGTTTGCCCGTTTAGCCTGTTTGGACTATACACAAACACGTTGTTGTTGTAGGATCTTCTTCTACGTAGGAAGCTTCATGTACAACTCCAATGTTGTGACAATACCATTCTCAACCTAATAGCACTCATGTGTGCCTCAGTAAGCTCTCTTTGATCGAAAAGAATCATTCAAAAATTACACTGGCTATATTTCCTACATTTTCTGACATGTGGGTGAGGAGTGTCTCAGCTGGTACGTGTCACCAGCTATTTTCCTTTTGGTAGCACATAGTTTTCCTATTGCCGGTATCAGGTTGTATAGCTACTGATTTTGATATTTCGAAATATCTCTCTTTTCTCTTGGCTCGACAGAACATTTCCCACAACAAAAGTAGTAGTATTTTGGCAACTTCGACATCACTATTATGATCTTGATTTTGAATGCCAAATTAATGTATAGTTGCAAACAATTGAATCTACCATATTGTTTGACTTTCATTATGTAATGATTCAGTATGATTCAAGATGAAACCCATCGATTTATTATGTATAGAGTTCGTCAATCAAGTAAATAGTTTTTTGCGTACCTTAGGCTCTCCAAAGGACAACACTACGTGTTTATATCAAGTTTTCTAAGCTCCACATTTTTTATCACGACCTATATCTTGGGCTTTGTTGCATACAGTTTAATTGACAAATTTTCACAGTCTTTAGTCAATATGGATTTCTAGAACCGAGTATTTATCTACACATTCGTATTACGCATTGGACGAAAGGCTAATTAGTTACTACGGGGTGAGAAAAATAATTGTATTTAAGTAAAATATTTAAGGAAGATTTTTCATATATCATCATACTAAAAATAACATTTACTTTCATGTTTGATATTCATAATATAAATGTTTACAAAGCATTATAAGTTCAGATTATGAAACGGTTTCTCAAGAAACTTTTACGTTACTACATATTATAACTTGACCTTTTTCAGAACTTCTATATATATTATTATTAGTGTAATTTAGAGAAGTTTACCTGCAAGTTTATGTGTGCCATACAATATCATTCAATATATGTTAGCATACACAAAATAATTTCGGAAATGCAAATAAAATTCCTCGACTATCTAGAATTTTTATTGTTCAATTTTTTCTGAATAGCTACAAGTATAAAAGGTCATACCTAAATAAGTAGGATGTTTGGTGTCTCTACGTCCAGAAAAATAAATAGGATGTTTGGCGTCTCTACGTCCAGGAAAATAAGTAGGATGTTTGGCGTCTGTACGTCCTTCATGAATGATATCAATAAACAATGATTAGGGAAACTATTCACACATTATTGTAGCTTCATATTAGAGAACATTTAGCAATATAGGAAGATTCTAAGGCATCAGCATTTTAGTTTTGCGAGGTTACATGATGATTTCATTTAACTTATATACGCACATTCTTATAAAAATAATTGTGACTCTACACGCATATTCTTAAACTATCTTTCAAGTATAGTGATCAATATAAAAAATCATATTTTACTAAAATACAGAATGATAAAAAATAGATCATCATCCCGTGCGAATGCACGGGTTGACGACTAGTTGGGAATAATTGATGACATACCAATAACTGATAATAAAAATTATGTTTGTGCTGATCTTATTGTTATGGATATAGAATGTAATCCTTCATGTCCCATTATATTAGGAAGATCATTCCTAAGAATGGTTGGGGATATTATTAATATGGAGGAAGGACATATAAAATGTTAATTTCCCTTGAGAAAGAGATGAAACACTATGTATGGAAAATGTATTTAATTGCTACCTTTGAATACTTTTTATAGCAAGTTATATTATTTTTGTGGACTAACTTATTAATTAAGTGCCTAGAGGGAGTTGTCGTTTGCTCTATGTTTTTGAGTTTTCAGAAAATCCATATTGAGATCAAGATACCGTGGAGATTTATAGAGATTCTTTTGGAAGATGAAGTTTTCAAAAGTGCTGGCACATGCCAGGGGGCCACCCCAGGCCGCCACGTGGCTAGGTAGCACGGCCAAGGTGTCATCCATGTGGGGAGGCCACATGCCCCCTCGCACCACCTTAGGTTTATTCTTTTGCCTATATATATATATATATATATATCTTAAAAACTCCAAAACTTTTCGTACCATTTTTTGTGATTTGTTCCGCTGCCGCAAGTTCCTGTTCCAAGGAGATCCAATACGGAGGCCTATTCCAGCACCCTGCCAAAGGGGCAATGCAGCATCAAATCTATCTTCGTCAACATTTATGCCTCCATGACCATGTTTGCGTAGTTTGCTTAGGACCTTAGGGTCCATCACAGTATCTTGATGGCATCCTATCTCCCTTGTGATTCAATGCAAAGTTCCCGTGAGATGCCTGCCATGATCGGGTTGTCACTTTATGATCGCACTGTTAGTTGAATATATTGTATCTTTTGAATTTCCTTTGCTATATAATTTGCGGTTATTCATCTCGGTGACAGAAAGGGAACCGAAACAAATTGTATTGTTGCCACTAAGGATCAAATGATGGTTTCTTATCACACTTGGACGATAGTTTTAGTGTCTACATTATGTTGTCATGCTTATTGCAATGCTCTATGTTTCATAAACTTAATACTTTGAGATGCATGCTGGATAGCGATCTTGGGGTGGAGTATTAATTTTAGATGAAGTTAGATTGATGGTCTAGATATCACTAACTAATGCCTATGAAAGATTATGCCATTAATGATCACAATGACAAATATAAACATTACAATTTAATCATTGTTCAACTGTAATTTGTTGAGCACACCACGTTTATCTTGCTTCGAGAGATGGCTCAAGTGAAACTATATATGCCCCTGGGTCTATCTTGTTTTACTAAATACACTATTACAATTACTTTTCTTTGCCATGCCATTTTATTTATTTTATATACCTATCAATTCCTAGGATACCATAATTTATACTTGTAACTAGCAACAAAGGAATGTTAACAAACTTCTTGAAACGCTAGTGGTAAGAGTGTCTTCTGTTTGGTGTGCATGCATTGAGGCTTTGTTTGTTACAGAAACTCCTAGTGGTTCTATAAACCTTGGTACTCAATGGAGATAAATACCCATTGCTAGGTTACTTCACCCTTACACTTGGTGGTTATTCAACCACTCTTATGAGATAGCAAGCACAGAGCGACGTGATGGTTAACTCCTATCGATCATCCCCCTTAGAGTACTTGATTGCATGGTTATATGAGGATGACACAATGCTCTTGTGTATTATTTTGAGTTCTTTATGAAACTCCAAAACTTTGCGATCTCCCATCTCATCTCGTAATTTCTAGCCTCATGATGTCATGCATTTTCCAGTCTCACATTGACACCCAATGCAGGTTTCACTGATATATCCAAATCCCGTGGGAGAACTTATTTTTGTTATCCTACACATAAGCCAAAGGTCTCCTGAAAAGTTCCAAGATACAGACCTATCATGGCTGCATAGACACTCCAAGTATATATATTGCCATGCGCTACCACCATTCCAATAAATAAGATGACTTGAGGTGTGATCTTTATTGTCATTTTCTTCACATGGTCATATATATCTAGCTTTAAATAGATTGTCCCAACCAATGTTCACCATTTTCATGTGCTACACTAGATTATTGTAATTCCTAGTAAACTACGACAGACATTAATATAAATTTTCTACCATTTTGATTAGTTTGAGTTGCGAGTACATCCAAAATTGTATTTATCATCCTTGTAAGGTGTTGCTCCTACCAAAGAAAGAGGGAGATCAACTAAAATATGCACCAAGGAGATGCTAGAAAAGGGAGGGAGTCTTTTTAGTATATACTAAAGTGCTTCATAGTTTCACTAGTGTTGAGAGTAGAAAGTCATTAAGTGCTTGAGAGCAGCAGTGTCTTTCATCATAAAGTACAATTTTTTCATGAGCTTCTTGTTTGATATATACTAGTGGGAATTTACATTATAGAACCTACCTTGTACTATCATAGTGATTAGTTTACTCAAATGGTCCAGGACTTCATGAGAAAGCAAGTTGAATGCACCCGACCTAGTTCACTAGGAGTGATTTCAATACACCCATAGCTTTCTGTCCATCCTAGTTGCATGGAGGTCCATAATCCTTACATTAATATCGATTATAAGACTTTCCCACTACCTAATGATCAACTATGTTTATGCAAGACTTCCTTTATTTTTGACTTCTTTCAACCCACATTGGTATTCTTTTTTTATAAGTGTTAACGTCTAGACGTAATCCCAGGTATTGCATGTATAACACATAAAACTATGATGTTATTATACTTGCTCGACCTCGGGTTGAGTTATGATAATATTGTCATTAAAGAAGTGAGATGTCTTATAGAGGTCAAAGTTCAATTCCTAACATAACATTGACATTCTCCTAACCCTTTTGCATTTGGTACATTTAATTGATGCATTGATTACGGAAGGCTAATACGGAATTTGTCTAGGTACATTGAAAAAGTTTGATAATTGTTAGATATAAATAGTTTCCTTTTATCGTTCACTTATTTTTTTCACATTCCTATAGATAATTACATCATGATCATGTTTGTGTTTAGGTAGCATTCACCTCCAAAATATACTTATTTTAACATATACATTCTTGAGGACGATCATGGATTAAGCTTGGGAATGCTACTATGTCTCAAACATATCTATAATTTTTGTAGTGATGATGCTATAATAATGTCAAACATGCATTTTCATCAATTTATTGGACTAAAATATTAACGAAGTGTCAGAGAATCGGTCGTTATTTTTAGTGCTTTTGCTTACAAGGGAATGGGTATTACATGGATGTCTAAAAAAGGGAAAGTACGAGAATATTTTTTTCGCAAGGAATGAGTGTCGGTCCAGAAGACCAATTAGTTGCTGCTACTAAGGATAACACGGTGGGCTTTATTCATATTGCTTGAGTTTACTTTGTCTACATCATGTCATCGTTCTCCATGCATTATTCTGTTTTACTTAATACTCAAGATGCATGCTGGATAGCGGTCGATGAGTCGAGTAATAGTAATAGCTGCACGCAGGAGTCGGCCTATTTGTTTATGGACGTGATGCCTATATACACATGATCATTACGGTGAACATCACATGATTATCCGTTTTCTATCAGTTCCCAACAGTAATTTTTTTACCCACCGTATGTTGTTTTCAAGAGAGATGTCACTAGGAAAAACTATGGCCCCGGGGTCTATTCATCATATATTTACGAAATCTTCAATAACTTGCTGCCATTTATTTATTTTAATTTTATTTCACCATTTACAATTATCTACACACCTCACTTGCATGCAAATAACGAGACCAAGGGGATTGACAACTCTCTTACCCGTTTTGGTTGCAAGTTGTTTGTTCTCTTTTGTGCAGCCGTCGAAGACAGTTGTTTTTTTATATTCCTATTGGCTTGGTAAACCTTGGTTTTATAACTAAGGAAAAATACTTATCCACATTGTACTGCGATAACTCGTTCCTCTTCACAAAAAATCTAACATAGATCACAAGTATGACCGATCAACTACAGCAACGTCGTGCAAGTCCAGCCCCGAAAATAACGGTCTTTAAGACAACACCCTTAGGAGGGGAAGCGACGTGGATCAACGCCATCGTTCAGCCCTGCACCGCACGGCCTAGGCTTTCACCCGAAAAAAGTAACCCGAGAGCGAAAGAGGTCGAAGAGCTCCACGACGTCCCCAAGAAGGAAAGCGACATCTGCAGATGTCGCGCCATCGGCTTTGTCCGGAGGAACCCTACCTCTGCACCCTCATGTCGTAGGACAAAGATGGGAACCACTAGCGCCGCTGGCTTGCGAACCCACTATCGCAAGCACCTCATGTGCGATGACGATGCCATCACCACGTAGGACCACCAACTTACTGCTGGCCAGAGCCGGCGGGCCTGATCGGGCCGAGCCCGCCACGACTAGATCTGAAATCTCAGGACGCTGTCGCATCGATGTAGCCACCAGCAGCCGCAGGCCCGGCCCTGAGGGGGGCGGGAGGGGCGACCGCACAGGGCCCCCGGGACCAAGGGGCCCCCATCCGAAGGAAGTGCAAGCAGCCCTTTTCATTTGTCTTAGCCGCCATTGAAGCAAGCTGTTCTTTTGGAATGCTTCGGTGTCTCTATGAAGAAGAAAGACACATCGATATCTCTTCTGGTAGCGAATTGGGCCTTGGGCCATTTTTCGTTTATTATAAAAGAAAAACATGGATGGTTAAATAATGGTGGGCCATTTTTCTTACAAAATTGATTGTGGCCCACGCCATGGCACAAAGTGTTTTGATTTACTAATGCTCATGCCTTTTTAACCCTGAAAATGTGCCCATGCCGTTTTTTACGAAAAGTAGTGCTGCTTACATACTTGCATGGAAAAAACTTGGAATTAAGATTGATGAAAAGTAGTGCTGCTTACATACCCTGAAAATGAAGATGCTTGTATTAGCCAGGTGTTTAATGAAAGAAACTTTGAATTAAGGATTGATGAATAAAATATAAAGTGTGTGTCGTAAAGACTTTGTATATTGATAACACCATTTTACTAGTGATAGGAGACCGCACACCATCATTTTGCCGACATGATGACACCATTTTAAAGAAGACGTGCCTCTATTTTGATAAAATCAACAAAGACTTTGTATTCAAGAATCTTTGTTTTCATAAGGGCCCCATATTCACATCTCCATCCGTGCCCCTAAAACCTCAGGACCGCTCGTGAGCAGCCAGCAGATTATCACCCGGGCCACTGGAAGAGAGCAAGGAAGAGGGCCGGCCCTCGGCGCCGCTGCATCTTGGAAGAAGAGAGACTATGGTGGGTCATGCATTAACGAGATTACGAGATACTGTATAACCATAACTAACTGCTATATGAGTGGGCTAATGGGTTAGCTCTAGATGAAGTGTTAGGCCGTGTTTGGTTTCAAATAAGTCATCAACTTATAAGTTGAAAAGTGTAAAAAATGACTTATTTTGCCAAACATACCCAACTTATAAGTCACCCCAACTTATAAGTCATAAGTTGCTCCACCCTAACTTAAAACTTATAAATCATCCACTTTTGCATGGAAAGGTGACTTATAAGTCAGATCACAACCAAACACACGTGATTTATAAGTCATTGGTTTTAAGTCATCTGACTTATAAGTCACGTGACTTATTGAAACCAAACAGGACCTTAGTACGATAAAAAGCCATCAGCTGGCTTTATTATTAGGCTTGCTTTTAACGTGCAAATGTATGCATGCAACCGCTAGCTACCTGCACGTGGGAAGATTAAATACGTCCAAGACAGTGCACACTGTCTGCATTTCTTTTCGTTGGTGTGCACAGTGCACTGCAGCTCATGCTTGCCTGCTCCCGTTTGGCAGTTAGACGCTAGCTAGACGGTGTATCAACTTCCTGCTTCCTTTGCGTCGTGGTCGTCGTCTTCAGCGACCATTCATGGCAGTTGGTTCGACGATCCAGCCCTATCTGTAATGCTCGCTCCGACGTCGTCGATCTATTAACGCAAATCCCTTTGCTCTACTATGCATCCGGTACTGTTCATAATCGGATCGATTGTTCACGCATGCACATACCCGACTTCAGATGCTTGCATACATTTCGCTACGTGACGGCTTAAAACCTGCAGGAAATAGCTCGATGGTGTCGCGAGAAGAAGCTTGAATGCGGGTGTTGAGTTACAGCATTCGGCTGCTAAGGCTGATTGTAATGGGTACTATCATATATTAATATCATGCATATGATACTAGTGTATGATACCATACCCGTAATACATAGTATCATGTGTTAATATCATAAGGTGATTTATTTATTGTCATTGATGTGGTTATAGTCCCAGGATAGGGTCATATGCCTGCTCTACAGGTCCTATCCAAGGACTACCCTTCATAAAGGACGAGGCCCTTAGACAGTTCCGACTGTACTAAGGACTCCCCCATCATCCAGTCGGTGACGAGCACTCGGAGCATATCTAACATACTGACTGATTTCCACTCTATACATCGTAACCTCCCAGGAGGGCAACGGTCATACGTTTTCATACACCATTATTAACATTTAAGGCTTACGTTACCTGTAACGTAGGCATTTATTCGCCACTATTCCACCCCTGTCCACCGGGCCATTATGAAGGGCAGCGCACTCTATATAAGCCGCCCTTCCCCACTGGTGCAGGGGTTGACTTTTACTATAACCCTATATTCCACTCGACACTAAGCTCCCAAGAGCACTGAGACGTAGGGCTTTTACCTCCACTATAGAGGGGTCTGAACTCATACATCCTCGTCGTAGCTAAGGCTCTGCCCATCCTTTCGTACCCCATATATCAACTGCCAGACTTATACCCACGACAGTTGGCGCCCACCGTGGGGCAGGCATCTAAGCGACTTCCGGCGAGTTTGCGATTTCATCTTTTCATCATGTCGTCCGACGGAGATCTGTGTATGGGTCACGAGATCCTCTTTGGCGCACTCTCCTTCGGGGATGCGCCCCTTGACGTCGAGGCGCTTCCCAGTCGCGGGGCTACGCACTTTCGTGCCGGTTCCCGCGGCGTCCTTCTTCTACAGCCATCGGCCCCGGTGTCGATCCTCGCCCCCGTCACGCGCCGCAACAAGCGATCCCGTCGCCCCCGGCTCCAGCGTTGGGTGCGACACGCCCACGCGCGACAGAGCGCGTCCTCTCAAGTGGCGGTCCTCGAGTCGGTTGTGGTCGCGCCGCCATCCCAATGCTTGGACTCAGTTCCGACTGAGCTACCATCCGAGTACCTGGGTCGCGGGCCTGCAGCCGAAGTTCTCATGGCCGATTCCCATGAAGGTCCCCTCCGAACTGGTCGGAACGAGCATGAGGTCGGAGAATCATCCGACGCTCGTCATCAACACCGTCGTTCTGCCAGTCGACGCACTCGCCAGAGCGACGTCGAGGTGTTCCGCACACCCATCCTCAACCTGGCTGCGGCTGCCAGGATAGCCGATTCTCTCCAGTCGACTGATTCGGAGGCTGGCAGAGGGATCGAGCAGATCCGTGCCCTGTTGCATACGGCGCAGCAGCAAAATTCGGCGGTCTCCGAGTCGCACAACAGGATCCACAACAGTTATGTTCACGCGAACACGCATCGATCGGTTTTTAGCCCCGACTCTCATCAGCGACGCAGAGGGGGCAGCCATTCCAGGAATCCCGAAGATCGTCGCCGTTCACGCACCCCTCCGCGGGGTGGGCCTTACGTGCCCCGACATCACGATGATCGTTGTTCAGTCGGTGACGCGCATGATCCAAGGCCCGACGCAAGAGGGTACATCGCCCAGAAGAAGGTCGACAGAAGTCGAGCCCACCGTGATGGTCACGTTAGAGACCGTCCGAGTGGAAGCAGGACCGTCGTCTCTGGTCCCGAGAGCTTCAGTCGGGCCATCCGCTCAGCTGACATCCCTCCCAACTTCCAATTGGCGACGGGAATCAGCAAGTTCACAGGAGAGTCCAAGCCAGAAACGTGGTTGGACGACTACAGAGTGGCGGTCCAGATCGGCGGCGGAGACGACCAGGTCGCCATGAAGCATCTCCCCCTGATGCTCGACGGCTCGGCGCGAGCTTGGCTGAACCAGTTGGCTCCGTCAAGCATCTACAACTGGGCAGATGTGTCCCAAGTCTTCATCAGGACCTTCGAGGGCACGTGCAAACGCCCTGCTGGCCTCGTGGAGCTCCAGCACTGCGTCCAAAAGCAGAACGAGCCCTTGCGCGATTTCATCCATCGTTGGACGACCCTCTACCACACGGTAGAGAACGTCACGGAGCATCAAGCGGTATGCGCCTTCAAGGCAGGCGTGCGGTACAGAGATCTGTACCTGAAGTTCGGTCGGACAGGCGACATCTCCATGAGCAAGGTGATGGAGATAGTCGCACGCTATGCAAATGGCGAAGAGGAGGACCGCATACGTAGCGGCAAGCATAAGACAGTCGCCGATGGAGATGGAAACAACAGTCGGAAGCAGAAGCAGAAGGCTCAATCCACTCCGTAGGCAGAGGCAGCTGCTGTTACAAACGCCAAGTTCAAAGGCAAGGGGAAAACTCAGTTCACCCCCAAGAAGAAACAGTTCGGGAATTCCATCCTGGATCAGCAATGTCCAATCCACACGAAGATGGACGAAGAAGGCAACGTCATATTCCCGAAGCATACCACTCGGCAATGTCGCCTCCTGATCCAAGGATTCGGTGAAGGTCAGCCGAGTGAAAAGGACACCGAGCAGGATGATGAGGACAAGGGGGATCCGTTCCCCCAAGTCCATGCAACGCTGATGATTTTTGCTGATGTGGAAAGCAAAAGTCGTCTGAAGCTGGTGAACAGGGAGGTGAACATGGCAACCCCAACCACCCCCACGTTCCTCAAATGGTCACAGACTGCGATCACCTTTGATCAGTCGGATCATCCAGCACACGTACCCACCCCAGGGAGGCAAGCTCTGGTCGTCGACCCGGTGGTGGAAGGAGTCCGACTGCGCAAAGTCCTCATGGACGGCGGCAGCGGTTTGAACATCATGTACGCCAACACTCTCAAGGGAATGGGCATTCCGATGTCCAAACTTAGCGAGAGCAGTATGCAGTTCCACGGAGTCGTCCCAAGACGAAAGGCCAAGTCACTCGGCCAGATCGCGTTGGATGTCGTCTTCGGCTCTGACAAGAACTTCCGCAAGGAGAAGCTGACATTCGAGGTGGTGGACTTCCAGAGTGCATACCATGCGATTCTGGGCCGTCCGGCGTATGCGCGTTTCATGGCCCGTCCATGTTACGTGTATTTGAAGTTGAAGATGCCAGGCCCCAAAGGTGTGAGCACGGTTACAGGCAATCGGCAGCGAGTCGAGGAGTGTTTGCAGCAGGGGTCGAGGATTGCCGATCAGCAGATGGCTATTCTCGAGCTGGATGAGTACAAGAAGACCACCGACCCCGCTGACCTGATGCGTTCAAAGAAGCCAACTTCCGAGTCCGCATTCCAGTCGGCGGGTGACACGGAGAAAGTCAGCATCCACCTGACAGCCGACACCGCCGCCCCGACGAACATCTCCACCACCCTTGATCCAAAATAGGAAGCCGAGCTCATCCAATTCCTCCGTGAGAACTGAGACATTTTCGCATGGAAGCCTGCTGACATGCCAGGTGTACCCAGGGAGTTGGCTGAGCACCGACTGTATGTGGATCCTGCTGCGCGGCCCGTCCGAGAATGCCTGCGTCGGTCCGCGGCGCACAAGCGGAAGGCAATCGGAGAGGAGGTGGCTAAACTTTTGGCAGCCAACTTCATTTGCGAGGTGCACCACTCCGAGTGGCTCGCTAATGTTGTCATGGTGCCCAAGAAGGACAAGTCTCTCCGTATGTGCATCGATTTCAAGCATCTCAATAAGGTCTGTCCGAAAGATCATTTCCCGCTCCCCCACATTGATCAAATTGTTGATTCCACTGCGGGATGCGAGCGTTTATCATTCCTCGATGCCTATTCGGGCTATCATCAGATCCTCTGTATGGTCCGGATGAATTAAAAACAGCCTTCATCACCCCATTCGGGTGTTTCTGGTACATCACTATGCCATTCGGTTTGAAGAATGCAGGAGCAACTTTTATGCGCATGATCCAAAAATGCCTCCTTGAACAGACCGGTCGAAATGTGGAGGCATATATGAACGATATCGTAGTCAAGTCACGCAAAGGTTACGACCTGCTGACTGACTTGGCAGAAACATTCGCCAACGTACGTAGGTACGATATCAAGCTCAACCCAGCCAAGTGTTCATTCGGTGTTCCCAGCGGGAAGTTACTCGGTTTCTTCGTTTCCGAACGAGGGATCGATGTCAACCCCGGAAAGATCGGGACCATCGTCCGAATGGAGAGGCCGGTAAGAATACATGATGTTCAAAGGCTCACAGATTGCCTAGCGGCTTTGAGCAGGTTTATCGCTCGACTCGGCGAGAAGGCGTTACCTCTGTATCGACTCATGAAGAAATCAGATACCTTCGAGTGGACAGACGAAGCCCAAATTGCATTCGACGACCTCAAAGCCCTGCTTTCCACCCAGTGGGTTCTTACTGCCCCGCTCAATAAAGAACCCCTTCTTCTGTACATCGCGGCTACAAATCAAGTCGTCACCACCGTTCTGACAGTCGAACGCGAAGAAGAAGGCAAAGCGTACAAGGTTAAGCGGCCAGTATATTATGTCTCCGAAGTCCTGACTCCTTCCAAGCAGAGGTATCCCCATTATCAGAAGCTTATTTATGGGATCTACATGACTGCAAAGAAGGTGGCTCATTACTTCCAAGACCACTCGGTTTCTGTCATATCTGATGCTCCGTTGTCGGAAATTCTCCACAATCGGGATGCATCAGGCCGAGTGGCAAAGTGGGCAATGGAGATGCTATACTGCGACATCAAGTTTGAAGCCAAGAAAGCTATAAAGTATCAAGCTCTGGCTGACTTCATAGCAGAATGGGTAGAACAACAACAACCGACTCACATCTACTCGGCTCATTGGACCATGTTCTTCGATGGGTCCAAGATGTTGAATGGCTCCGGCGCTGGCGTAGTGATCATATCCCCAAAGGGTGATAAACTCAAGTATGAGTTGCAGATACATTTTGATTCCTTCAACAACGAAGCAGAATATGAAGCTCTCCTTTACGGGTTGCGCATGGCCATCACACTCGGCGTCCGTCGCCTGATGATCTATGGCGACTCAGATCTGGTGGTTAATCAAGTAATGAAGGAGTGGGATGTAAGGAACCCCACCATGACTGCATACTGCAACGCAGTAAGGAAGCTCAAGAAGAAGTTTGAAGGTGTGGAACTTCACCATGTTCCCCGACTGAAAAACCAAGCAGCAGATGAATTGGCAAAACTTGGATCCACTAGGAGACCAATCCCGAGTGATGTCTGCCTCGAGCACCTACACCTCCCCTCGGTGAAGGAAGATCCTTTTACAGAGGAGCCAGTACAACCAAAGAGCTCAACAGATCCGACTGAAGTCGAGGTCCCCGCTGTGGTTGATTTGATCATGGAGATTCTTGTTGTCATCCCCGAGTGGACTGTGCCGTTCATTGCGTACATCATGAGGCAAGAGTTACCAGAAGACGAAATCCAAGCTAGGCAGATCGTCCGCAGGTCGAAGTCCTTCACTGTCATTGATGGCCAGTTGTACAGGGAAAGTGTTTCAGGCGTCCTTCAGCGGTGCATCTCCCCTGAGGAGGGACAGTTAATCTTGGAAGAAATCCACTCGGGAACCTGCGGTCATCATGCCTCCTCTAGAGCAATCGTCGCCAAAGCATTCAGAGCTGGTTTCTTCTGGTTGCAGGCGAATGAAATGGCAAAAGATATGGTCGACCGATGCGAAGGCTGTCAGTTCTATTCGAACAAGTCCCACAAGCCAACGTCTGCGCTGAAGACAATTCCTCTTGTTTGGCCATTCGCCGTGTGGGGATTAGATACAGTCGGGCCATTCGGAACAGGCCAAGGAGGATTCACCCATCTGCTGGTAGCAGTCGACAAGTTTACCAAGTGGATTGAAGCCAAGCCCATCAAGAAGCTCGACGCCCTTACGGCCATAAAATTTATCAGAGACATCAGCGCGAGATTCGGGGTTCCGCACAACATAATCACCGACAAGGGCACGAACTTTGACTCGGACAGATTCAAAGGTTTTTGCACAGGCCAAGGTATCCGAGTGGATTTTGCATCCGTGGCGCACCCCCAAACAAATGGGCAAGCAGAGCGAGTGAATGGACTTATTATTTAAGGGTTGAAGCCTCGACTCCTGCGAGAAGTTGGACATGCCGCCGGCACATGGGTCACCGAGCTGCCTTCGATGCTGTGGGGCCTCCGCACAACTCCGAATAGATCTACAGGGCGATCCCCGTTCTTCCTCGTTTATGGAGCAGAGGTAGTCCTTTCGAGCGACTTGCTTCACAACTCTCCATGAGTCGAACTCTTCTTCGAAGCTGAAACAGAGCAAGCCAGGCAAGACGAAGTGGATCTTCTAGAAGAAGAGCGCGAGATGGCACTGACTCGCTCAACAATTTATCAACAAGATCTGCAGCGATTTCACGCGCGACACGTCAGGAGTCGCACGTTCCAAGCAGGCGACCTGGTACTCCAAGTGGATCAGCAGAGACCACACAAGCTGGCTCCCGCCTGGGAAGGACCCTTCATCATCTCTAAGGTGGTGAACAATGGAGCATATCGACTCTACAACCTCGACAGGGAGACGGACGAACCGCGAGCATGGAATGGAGATCTCCTGAATCGCTTCTGCACATAACCGTCGACGGGGACAATGTAAAGAACAAGTATCATTGAAGTAATACAAAGCAGATTGATTTCTTGCCGATTCAAAATTCTTCCGCGTTTGCAGACTCCGGTCTAAAAAATTCGCTCTGAGTGCGCACTAAAAGTCGCACTCGGGGCCTTAGCTGCGACCCAGAATCGCCTAAGTAAAAAACTCGCTCTGAGTGCGCACTAAAAGTCGCACTCGGGGACTTAGCTGCAACCCAGAGTCGCCTAAGTACAAACTCGCTCCGAGTGTGCACTAAAAGTCGCACTCGGAGACTTAGCTACGACCCAGAATTTCCTAAGTACAAACTCGCTCCGAGTGTGCACTAAAAGTCGCACTCGGGGACTTAGCTGCGACTCACAATCGCCTAAGTACAAACTCGCTCCGAGTGTGCACTAAAACTCGCACTCGAAGACTTAGCTGCGACCCAGAATCGCCTAAGTACAAACTCGCTCCGAGTGTGCGCTAAAAGACATGCTCGGAGACTTAGCTGCGATCCAGAATCGCCTAAGTAAAAAAGCTTCCTCCGAGTGTATACTCGAGATCCACTCGGAGGCTTAGCAGACCCTCATTGAGGCTCATGTGGATGTGAAGACAACTGACAACTACATGAGTAACAACTCGCTCCGAGTGTGCACTAAAAGTCGCACTCGGGGACTTAGCTGCAACCCAGAATCGCCTAAGTACAAACTCGCTCCGAGTGTGCACTAAAAGTCGCAATCGGGGACTTAGCTGCGACCCAGAATCGCCTAAGTAAAAAACTCGCTCCGAGTGCGCACTAAAAGTCGCACTCGGGGACTTAGCTGCAACCCAGAGTCGCCTAAGTACAAACTAGCTCCGAGTGTGCACTACAAGTCGCACTCGGAGACTTAGCTGCGACCCAGAATCGCCTAAGTACAAACTCGCTCCGAGTGTGCACTAAAAGTTGCACTCGGGGACTTAGCTGCGACCCAGAATCGCCTAAGTAAAAAACTCGCTCTGAGTGCGCACTAAAAGTCGCACTCGGGGACTTAGCTGCAACCCAGAGTCGCCTAAGTACAAACTCGCTCCGAGTGTGCACTAAAAGTCGCACTCGGAGACTTAGCTACGACCCAGAATTTCCTAAGTACAAACTCGCTCCGAGTGTGCACTAAAAGTCGCACTCGGGGACTTAGCTGCGACTCACAGTCGCCTAAGTACAAACTCGCTCCGAGTGTGCACTAAAAGTCGCACTCGAAGACTTAGCTGCGACCCAGAATCGCCTAAGTACAAACTCGCTCCGAGTGTGCGCTAAAAGACATGCTCGGAGACTTAGCTGCGATCCAGAATCGCCTAAGTAAAAAGCTTCCTCCGAGTGTATACTCGAGATCCACTCGGAGGCTTAGCAGACCCTCATTGAGGCTCATGTGGATGTGAAGACAACTGACAACTACATGAGTAACAACTCGCTCCGATTGTGCACTAAAAGTCGCACTCGGGGACTTAGCTGCGACCCAGAATCGCCTAAGTACAAACTCGCTCCGAGTGTGCACTAAAAGTCGCAATCGGGGACTTAGCTGCGACCCAGAATCGCCTAAGTAAAAAACTCGCTCCGAGTGCGCACTAAAAGTCGCACTCGGGGACTTAGCTGCAACCCAGAGTCGCCTAAGTACAAACTAGCTCCGAGTGTGCACTACAAGTCGCACTCGGAGACTTAGCTGCGACCCAGAATCGCCTAAGTACAAACTCGCTCCGAGTGTGCACTAAAAGTTGCACTCGGGGACTTAGCTGCGACCCAGAATCGCCTAAGTAAAAAACTCGCTCTGAGTGCGCACTAAAAGTCGCACTCGGGGACTTAGCTGCAACCCAGAGTCGCCTAAGTACAAACTCGCTCCGAGTGTGCACTAAAAGTCGCACTCGGAGACTTAGCTACGACCCAGAATTTCCTAAGTACAAACTCGCTCCGAGTGTGCACTAAAAGTCGCACTCGGGGACTTAGCTGCGACTCATAGTCGCCTAAGTACAAACTCGCTCCGAGTGTGCACTAAAAGTCGCACTCGAAGACTTAGCTGCGACCCAGAATCGCCTAAGTACAAACTCGCTCCGAGTGTGCGCTAAAAGACATGCTCGGAGACTTAGCTGCGATCCAGAATCGCCTAAGTAAAAAGCTTCCTCCGAGTGTATACTCGAGATCCACTCGGAGGCTTAGCAGACCCTCATTGAGGCTCATGTGGATGTGAAGACAACTGACAACTACATGAGTAACAACTCGCTCCGAGTGTGCACTAAAAGTCGCACTCGGGGACTTAGCTGCGACCCAGAATCGCCTAAGTACAAACTCGCTCCGAGTGTGCACTAAAAGTCGCACTCGGGGACTTAGCTGCGACCCAGAATCGCCTAAGTAAAAAACTCGCTCCGAGTGCGCACTAAAAGTCGCACTCGGGGACTTAGCTGCGACCCAGAGTTGCCTAAGTACAAACTCGCTCCGAGTGTGCACTAAAAGTCGCACTCGGAGACTTAGCTGCGACCCAGAATCGCCTAAGTACAAACTCGCTCCGAGTGTGCACTAAAAGTCGCACTCGGGGACTTTGCTGCGACCTAGAGTCGCCTAAGTACAAACTCGCTCCGAGTGTGCGCTAAAAGACATGCTCGGAGACTTAGCTGCGACCCAGAATCGCCTAAGTACAAACTCGCTCCATGTGTGCGCTAAAATACATGCTCGGAGACTTAGCTGCGATCCAGAGTCGCCTAAGTAAAATAGCTTCCTCCGAGTGTATACTCGAGATCCACTCGGAGGCTTAGCAGACCCTCATTGAGGATCATGTGGATGTGAAGACAACTGACAACTACATGAGTAACAACTCGCTCCGAGTGTGCATTAAAAGTCGCACTCGGGGACTTAGCTGCGACCCAGAATCGCCTAAGTACAAACTCGCTCCGAATGTGCACTAAAAGTCGCACTCGGGGATTTAGCTGCGACCCAGAATCGCCTAAGTAAAAAACTCGCTCCGAGTGCGCACTAAAAGTCGCACTCGGGGACTTAGCTGCGACCCAGAGTCGCCTAAGTACAAACTCGCTCCGAGTGTGCACTAAAAGTCGCACTCGGAGACTTAGCTGCGACCCAGAATCGCCTAAGTACAAACTCGCTCCGAGTGTGCACTAAAAGTCGCACTCGGGGACTTAGCTGCGACCCAAAGTCGCCTAAGTAAAAACTCGCTCCGAGTGTGCACTAAAATACATGCTCGGAGACTTAGCTGCGATCCGGAGTCGCCTAAGTAAAAAAGCTTCCTCTGAGTGTATACTCGAGATCCACTCGGAGGCTTAGCAGACCCTCATTGAGGCTCATGTGGATGTGAAGACAACTGACAACTACATTAGTAACAACTCACTCTGAGTGTGCACGAAAGGTCACACTCGGGGACTTAGCTGCGACTCAGAGTCGCCTAAGTAAAAAGCTTCCCCCGAGTGTGTACTCGAGATACACTCGAAGGCTTAGCGGACCCTTATTGAGGCTCATGTTGATGTGAAGACAACTGACAACTACATGCTCCGCATGTTTGCCATTGGCTTCACCAAGAAACGCCAAACAAAAACCACGAGCCAAAATCGTGTCAAAAAAACTTAGCGAAAGAAGAGCAAAATATTCGATTCGAATTCAAAGTTGGATCTACGATCCATCGGCTCGGTGTGAATCAAGCTTATCCACACCGAACCACGAATGTGACGGCCAACAGCAGTGGCCAAAGTTTAATACAGATATCACTCGGCATACCGAGGTAAATGTGCGTTCACCATAACTTTTTTCAAGCGTCACCGGGACTGACAGGCTCCACAAAGGTGTCAAGGTCGATTTCGTCTGCAACGCGAGTGGCTGTGTCGGGGAAGGTCTCCATGAAATCTTCGAATCGAAGCTTCTTGGTGTTGGCGACCTGCAACGTCTTCAGCTTTTCTTCGCGAGCTTCCTTGCAGTGCACTCGGACCAGAGATAGCGCCACGTCCGCACCACAACGAGCGGCAGACTTCTTCCATGCCTGCACTCTGCTCGGGACGTCCTCCAGCCGAGTCATCAACCCATCTATTTCTTGCCGGGAATCGTCTTCAGGCCACAGCTCCTTGTCGATCTGGCCGATGACTTCTCTCAGGCGGCCAATGAAAGGTCCCACTCTGCTAAGGCGAATATGCACTCGGAGCAAGTCCCGGTTGGCTTTGGCGCCGAGTGGAACGTTCGGAACAACCGACCGTTCAATGTCAGCTGCTTCAGCCTCAACGTCCCGACAGAAGTCTGCAAAGAAAAGACAAGCAGAAAGTAAGCACAAAGTGAACTCCAAAGTCAAGAACCACTCGGCAAAAACTTACCACCAAGCAGTGCAACCATCTTCCTTGCCCAGTCGTTGACGTACTTCTCCTGCGCCATGCACCGAGTGTTCATCAACTTCAGCTGGCCCATCCATTCGGATCTTTGACTCTTCAATTTTTGAACTTCGGCTAGCAATGCCTTGTTGGTTTCCCGAGACTCCTCCAAAGACTTCTCTTGGTCAGCAAGAGCCCCCTTCACACCAGCCAGGTCATTCACAGCCGCCTCCAAGTCCGCAGCAAGCTGAATCTTCTCAGCCTTCAAAGCATTGTACGCAGATCCCATTTCGCAAGTCTTCTGCCAAATAAGCACAAAGGGAAGATCAGACACATTCAACAAGGAAAAAGTATCGACACATATGACAAAACAATCAAAGCTCAAAGCTCTTCAGACCCCTGCCGATGCAAGCAATCGACAGCGGTCTCGGGGACTACACCCAGTGGGTTCTCTAAGAGTGACCCCACTGGCATGAAGCTCGAACAGGTCGTCCCTATTGAGCTCCATGACAAACAGACAAATCTATGAGACTACTATTACCCGACCTGAGTAACACTACTCTCGGAGACTACACCAAGTGGGTGCACTCGGAGTGCCCCCACTGGTACCATTCGGGCAGATCAGCTCTGATCTGTTCAGATCACGGAAAATACATATAAAGACAACTGCTGGTGCAAGCACTCGACAGAAGTCTCGGGGACTACACCCACTGGGTTCACTCGGAGTGAACCGACTGCACAATCATCCTACTGTGTCCGAGTATATCACTGAAACCCCCAGTGGGTGACAAGAGGAAAGTAAACACTTACTAGCGCACTTACTCGGATATCGTCCCGGAGTTCCAAGCTTTTCTTGTACAAAGACGCGATGGAGTCATACGCTCCCTTGGCATCACCCACCATCAGCTCCACCTGCACCATGGCGTCCTTGGCGGCCCCCACCTGGTCTTCCGGGAGATGTCGGGCGTCATATTGAACGGTTGACGGACCCGGCGCGACAGAAGACTCCCTGGGCATCCCGAGCTCAGCTCCAGTCGGTTCCGCCGTGAGGGGCACCGTCTCGGTCGGCGGCACATTCATGGTGGGAGCAGAAGTAGATGGGACAACCTCAAGGACAGGCGCCAAAGCTGGCTCCGACCCCCTTTGGTCGTCGTCCTCCAGATGGATCACCTCCGAAGGAAGCTCGACTGAACAAAATGAAATTACAGAAAAAGGTCAAGGTCAAAGACAACACTCGCGAAACAATAATACGAACTCTCGGAGTCGTGACAACGTACCTTGCTAGGACGTGGCGGCATTATCCGTGTCCATGGGGTCATCGTCCTGGCGCGGCAGAGAGGTGGCGGAGGTAGCAGCTCCGTTGAGTGAAATCCACTCGACGGATAAGCATGAGTTCAATCAGATACTGAAGGAAGATGGAAGAACAAGACACTTACGCTGAGGCGACTGGAACAGCGATCCTCATCCGAGGCAAAGCTTTCCGAGGCTTAGGCCCACTAGGTTTGGCCACCTTGGACGGCTGGTCCGTGGGCTCGACAGCAGCGTCCCTGGTCCTCTTCACACTCCGAGCACTCGGAGCCACGGGAGGGGCCGGCGGAGCATTCGGGGCCGCTGGAGGAGCCGGCGGAGCAGCGGGATCGTGACAGCGCTTAGTTCGGTGCTCTGGTGGTGGAGATGGCGAGTTCTGCTCCCCATCCTCCTCCTCCTCCTCTTCCGTCTCCTTCTCCGTCTCCCCACTGTCGGAGACGTACTCGGCGCTATCCGCGCTGCCCTCCTGGCTGCCCTCCTCTTCCTCGGCTGGATTCCCGTTCAAGACAGTAGAATACCAGTTGGTCCACTCCTGCACAAAACACAGTCGGCAACATCGGTCAGTAGGACAAGAAAAGTAATAAATCTAAGAAGATGAAAAGCACTCGGCATGATGCACTCACCTCATTCGGAGGAGGATTGTCAGCGCGGAAGGGCTTCACCCGCCGGGCTCCTTCGGGGTTGTCACATGCGCCTACGATGTCGCGGACCCACGCTCTCACAGTCTCCCCGGTCATGCACTCTGGATGAGACCGAGTGGAATCTGAAGGCCCCGCGTAGTGCCACATGGCGTGGTGTCGGGCCTGCAGCGGCTGGATGCGCCGACCCAGAAAAGTCTCCAGCAGGTCCGTGCCGGTGACTCCCTTGCGGACGACAACTATCAGCGCGTTGACCAAAGGCTGGATCTGGATCTTTTCCCCCTTAGAGAGCGCAAGCTTCCTGGGAGGGCCCGGACGGTCTAGGCTAAAAGGTTCCAACCCACTCGAGGCATTCGGACAAGCGATGTCCTGGCAATAGAACCAGGTCGATTGCCAGTTTCTAACTGACTCGGACAACTGGAGGGGGGGTAGCTACTCTTTGTTTTCTTCTGGAAGCCTAAACCCCCGCAGAGCTGGAGGAGATGGGTCTTATCGTCCGACTGGCTAAGCTTTTTGACGGTTTGGGATCTAGCGGAGAAGACGTACTTCAAGAGCCCCCAGTGAGGGGACATCCAAGAAAGCACTCGCAAAGGGTGACGAATGCAACAAGGTGGGCTATTGCGTTTGGAGGAAAATGATGGAGTTGCGCCCCGAAGTAAGTCATGATACCTTGGAAGAAGGGGTGGGGAGGCAAGGAGAAGCCCCTGAACACATGGCTGAGCAGCAGAACGCGCTCCCCCTCCTTCGGCGCCGGCTCCGTCTCGCCTTCCGGCAACCGCCAGGACTTGTTGACGATCATGCCATGCTCCACCAACTCCAGCAAGTCGTCCTCCATCACCGAGGAGGGGAGGAAATCCCCCTGGATCCAACCCGCCGGCAGCGCCCGCTGTCGCCGCTGGGTAGGAGCCGCCCCCTTCTTCTTCTTCTTCTACGACTCAAGTTTGCTGGCCTGCCCCTTCGTCATGGCGAAGGCGATGGATCCGCGGAGGGGAGGGGAAGGAGGAAGCTTGGGGCGTGTAGAGAGCTGCGGGAGGAGCGGGATTAATGCGAGGAAGATGAGCAACGCAACAAGAAATCCCGCCGGAGAGGCTTAAATAAGCTTTCGACTGGGTCACTAGCAGGTGGACCCGAAATCTTATCTCCCCAACCGGCTGCTGCGATGTTAGTGGAGAAGATAAAGGCGCGGTAATCGAGGCGGCAAAACCTACTCGATGGCGATGTCGACATCCCCGCTGAGCGCGCGGCAACCGAAATTTCAAGATCCCGGAAAATCCGGTGCTGTCAGTTTGACCAGTCACGTCGAAAGATTCCGCGGAAGCACTCGGTCTCTGACGGTCCGTTTCACCGATATATTCACTCGGATCACTGGTTGAAAGGACAAAATGGATCGAGGCAAACAACGCCAAAGTCACCTCCATACCAGTCGGATCCATACTCCAGACATCACTTCATCGTTCCAACCCCGATCCATTGAGGGACTAATGATGGGGTTATAGTCCTAGGATAGGGTCATAGGCCTGCCCTACAGGTCCTACCCAAGGACTACCCTTCACAAATGATGAGGCCCTTAGACAGTTCCGACTGAACTAAGGACTCCCCCATCATCCAATCGGTGACAAGCACTCGGAGCATATCTAACGTACCGACTGAATTCCACTCTGTACATCGTAACCTCCCAGGAGGGCAACGGTCATACGTTTTCATACACCATTATTAACATTTAAGGCTTACATTACCTGTAACGTAGGCATTTATTCGCCACTATTCCACCCCTGTCCACCGGGCCATTATGAAGGGCAACGCACTCTATATAAGCCGCCCTTCCCCACCGGTGCAGGGGTTGGCTTTTACTGTAACCCTATATTCCACTCGACACTAAGCTCCCAAGAGCACTGAGACGTAGAGATTTTACCTCCACTGTAGAGGGCCCTGAACTCATACATCCTCACCGTTGCTAAGGCTTTGCCCATCCTTTCGTACCCCATACATCTACTGTCAGACTTATACCCACGACAGTCATGCAAGACACATAGTAACACAACATTTAATATGACATGGTATCATGATATGATACTCAACCATCTCTTTCTTCATTTAATTTTATGTCACCTCATTTAAATTGTCTAGTTAACATGCATGATACTACATATGATACTTTCATTACGAGCAGCCTAAAAGGGTTAACGGTCAACACCAGTAACTGCTAGCTACCGCTACCCTTCTGGCTAACATAATGGCATTGACAGGGCATATGCACTCTCACAATATTCTATTTCGAAAAAGAGCATCTTGAAACATCTTTTTTTTGGAAAAGGAGGTTCAAACCCCCGGCCTCTGCATCAATCGATGCATACGGCCAATTTTATTATTTTTTAACATATGTCTAACAAGAACATACATCAACCCATCCGAAGTCATCACGCACACCTACAAAACTCTATAATGTGGAGTGCTCTCACTCTCCATATCTAAAACCGGTGTCGTCGCCGATACATCCACATAACGTATCGGAACCCACAACCGGTGCAGCAGACCTAAAGCGTACACCACATGCACACGTGTTAGATGCCGCCATCATCATCAGGCCGCTAACCCATCTTCAAGAGAGAGATTTGTATCATCCTTGCTAGTCCGTCCATCCGTCGACACCACCACGGCTCGTCAGTCGAGATGCGAAAATTCTTGACGATCTGTTGTGCGTAGCACCTACATACCGGACATGACACAACGTAGCACCTGTCGGCCAGGCATGACTTGACATCTCCACCGAGCAAGTCATCTCCACCGAAAGCTCCGTGCAAGATGATCGACGCCACCACGGCGCCAAACAGCGCCACCGCCCTGCGCTCATTCATTCAGACACGAAGATTCTGGAAAAACTGTCGTGCGTAGGACCTACCAACCAGGCATGACTCAGCGTAGCACCTGTCGGCTAGGCATGACTTGATAGTTCCACACAAATTTTCGGGCGAGACGAAGCCGCTCCATCTCCCGCCTCTGTCATCCAGCGCTGCTCCACAAACGATGCTCCCAAGAGAGAAACGGCACCGGAGTACTGTCATCATCCGATCTGGAAAGTTAGATCTTAGGGTTTCCCCCGAAGCAGTGCCCACCACCAGCAACTGTCCAGGACCCACTTAGTGCCCACCACCACTCAACCCTCAAAGCGACACCTTCAGGAAGGTCACGATGTCAAGGACGCCGCCGCCGCCCACCGGATTTAGGGTTTTCACCCGAGAGGCAGTGAGGTAGGAAGTGGAGGAGCAGACGTAGACCGACGTCTCCAGAAAGAAAAACGACGCCCTTAAGCATCGTCGTCAGCGCGTCTAGCGAGGGCCGACCAATGCGTTTCCCTTATCTAAATCTCCTCCACCAGCTTCATCCGCGGCCACGCCGGCAACGCCAGGAAACCGCAGGAGAGAAGCACACCGTGGATATCTGGATGAATGAAGATCAAATCTGAAAAGTGACGAGTACCACCACCCTGCGCTGGCCGACGGCGTCCGGACGCCGGATCCAGAAGGATCTGACCCGAACTCAATGACGCACTCGACCACCATGTCTTGCCCCTCTCACAGCCGCCACACCGCGTCGCAAGAACGAACCCCAGTCGTCGACGCGCTCCGCATGCCACTGCTAGGATCCACATGCAGCGCCGCCGCACCGCGCGCTAGTCTGGCGCCTCCTCACGAACGGCCGTCCCGTGCCAACCATGTCGCGTGAAGGGGAGAGGATCCTCGCCGCCGCCCCTACCGGCTAGCGGCGACGAGGATGAAGGAGGAGCGGGAGAGGACCGATGACGGCGGCTAGGGTTACCTCCTGGTTGCCCACGAGGGCGACGAAAGGGGGCGACGGGAGGGGGTTACAGGGGCGGCGGCTAGGGTTACGGAAGGAGGCGGCGGCTCAGTGGATGGAGGCGGCGGCTACGAAACACAGGAGATGGCATGGCAATCCTTGTTGTTCCCTTTCTAGAACCAGCATCGTGAAACATACTTGTACTATCATTTTGCGGCAGCACGTGACATAACCCAACTGACCTTACCGGTAGTTACAATGGGGACGTGTTGATCATGGATTACTCCGTTACGCAGCGCGTCTGCGTATTGTTTCTGACACTCTTCTTTACATCATCTTACTTATAGTTGGTCTTAATATTCATTTCAATGTTCCAAATGAAATCGTTTTAACATGTCTGCGTTGCGTGCACACCTGGCTAGCTAGGCAATGCACATCAAATGAATATGAGTCTCAAACTCTCAGTGGATATGCAGCCACGCGGAGGTACGTAGGTAGTACTCCGTAGTACATATATACGAGTAGCAAAACCGATTATTATACTATCGGTTTTGTCCAACAAGGTAACATGCGTCTGCCGCGGGCACGGTTTGTTGAGCAGCTAGCCGAGCGAGCGCGTGAACATAAATGCACCGGCACCAATTCGACGCATGGCCATACCGCGCTGCTAGCCTGCTATAGAACTAGAACTACTCTTCCTACGTCCATGTGCATGTATAGCAAGCAAGTCGTCGAGCGATACTGCGATAGGCCGGCCCCTGGATGGATGGGACCCGTCTCTGCTCTTCCAGCTCGTGCCCGCTTTCTTTCGCCTCTTCTCTCTCGCTGCTGGCTTTGTTTGGCTCTGCAAGCTGAGACACTCGCAGTTGAGAGTTGAGACGCCTTCTCCTAGCTACCTAGGCTGGCTCATGGCTGGGTTGTCATATCCTTCTGCCAACCACCTACATTAACTCCACGCGCGCACACAGATCTTCGCTCTAGTCTCCATTCTCCACTGTCCGATCCACTTGATCGGGTTTAGCTTAGCTCCGCTCAGGTACTATAAAACCAAGGCAGCGTCCTTGGCTTCAAGCATCGATCGCAGCAGCAACATCTTAACTCAGTCCAGTGCTCCGGTCAGCTCGCTAGCTCCTCATGCGCAAGATGGCGAGGTGCGTGTGGATATCGGCGCTCGCGGCATTAGTCGCGGCGCTTGTTCTTGGAGTGGCTGCCGAAGCGCGTCTCTTGGAGAAGCAGAACTTGGGCGGTGGAGGAGGCTTCGGTGGCGGCGGCGGCTTTGGTGGTGGTGGCGGGCTTGGCGGAGGCGGTGGTGCCGGTGGTGGGTTTGGTGGAGGGCTTGGCCATGGCGGAGGTCTTGGTGGTGGGTTTGGAGGCGGTAAAGGAGGCGGTCTAGGGGGTGGTCTTGGTGGAGGAGGTGGTTTTGGTGGTGGTGCAGGCGGTGGCCTCGGTGGAGGTCTTGGGCATGGTGGTGGTCTTGGTGGAGGTGGTGGCCTTGGTGGTGGTTCAGGCGGTGGCCTCGGCGGAGGTCTTGGGCACGGTGGAGGTCTTGGTGGAGGTGGTGGCCTTGGTGGAGGTCTTGGGCATGGCGGTGGTCTTGGTGGAGGTGGTGGCCTTGGTGGTGGTGCAGGTGCAGGGGGCGGACTCGGTGGCGGAGCTGGAGGTGGTCTCGGTGGTGGTGCAGGTGGAGGAGGTGGACTTGGTGGCGGCGTAGGAGGGGGTGGTGGCTTGGGCGGTGGTGCAGGAGGCGGTCTCGGTGGTGGGACTGGAGGTGGTCTGGGTGGCGGCGCAGGTGGTGCTGGAGGCGGTCTCGGTGGTGGGGCTGGAGGTGGTCTGGGTGGCGGCGCAGGTGGAGGAGGCGGTCTCGGTGGTGGTGTTGGAGGCGGTCTAGGTGGCGGTGCAGGTGGAGGAGGCGGTCTCGGTGGTGGGGCTGGAGGTGGTCTAGGTGGCGGTGCAGGTGGAGGAGGCGGTCTCGGTGGTGGGGCTGGAGGTGGTCTAGGTGGCGGTGCAGGTGGAGGAGGCGGTCTCGGTGGTGGGGCTGGAGGTGGTCTAGGTGGCGGTGCAGGTGGAGGAGGTGGTCTCGGTGGTGGTGCAGGTGGAGGAGGCGGACTGGCCGGCGGTGCCGGAGGCGGTCTTGGTGGTGGGGCGGGAGTTGGCTCTGGTGGCGGGTTTGGTGGTGGCGCTGGAGGAGGAGGCGGCGGCCTAGGGGGTGGTGGTGGAGCTGGAGCTGGTGGAGGCTTCGGAGGCGGCAAAGGTGGTGGCTTTGGCGGAGGATTTGGTGCCGGAGGTGGTGCTGGAGGCGGCCGCGGTTTAGGTGGTGGAGGTGGTGGAGGTTTCGGAGGCGGCGGCGGCGGCGGCATCGGCGGACGAGTGTGAGACCAGTGCATGCATCAAATACTCCGTACATGGGATGCAGTAGTTGCACGTCATTGGATATATATATATATATATATATATAGGTTATAGATGATCATATATTATCGATTAAACTTGAGCATTTATATTTTTACATTTTGTCGGTCCTGTTAAACGTGTGTTTACGATTTCATATTTATCATCTTTTTCAAGGAATAAAGTGATTGTGTGTTAATTCCTTCAATCCACTCTTGCTTTACGCATCAATAGATTTGCTCCTGCTTTATAGTCGCGTAGTGAGTTCAAAATCGGCTATAAATCTGTGGTGATCTTATTACAAGAAATTCATCATATAGTACAACCTCAGTTAGGTCTTAGGCTTGTCAAAGTTAACTTTCTTTTCAAGCTCAAAGGTAGAAGGTGCCAAAATGACAAAGAACTAATAACAATTACATCCATCGTATAGAATGCCAAAGTGCAGCGCGCTATGCAACCGGTCTACCTTAACTCGAAGCGACCTCACTATCCTCAATAGGACCGACGACGAAGAGCCACTAAAGACGATGTCATTCATGTGCTTCCACATCATCCATGCCACAAGATTTATAACGGTCCACACTTTCTTTCTTAGCTGTCTTTTCTTAGCTGTCTTTCAGGATTTAGCGACGTCCACCAGTCCACTATCTTAGAGCCTACTTGCGGCATCCATTTCGGCTTGGCCCAGTTATCGGTGATTGCTGCCCACACCTGCCTAACTAGGACGCAACCAAGCATTATATGACTGATGGTTTTCTGCTCTTGGTCGCAGAATGAGCACGTAGACGAATGAGGAGCAGCCGCCTTTTGAGTCTATCAGTCGTCCAACAGTGATTCATAGCCGCGAGCCATGCAAAGAACTTGGCGGATCCCGGTGCATGCGATTTACAAATTTGGTCTGCTACGGCGGCCTTAACCTTTCGAGCGAAGAAGGCCAAGTAGGCCGATTTGGCGAAGAAGTTGCTATTACTCTCCCATGCATAGCCATGCGATCTTGTCTTTCGAGCCTGCCGTGAGCTCAACACGACCACTTATATCCACCAAGAGAAGGAACTTGTGGAGCGCTGGTGTTGTCATATTTGGAGAGACGTCTCGCCACCATCCACCATTGAGGCCTTGTTGCACTGTAGTTTTTGTGGCTGCCTTCTTAACGGCTTTGAACATGTTGGACAACATATCTTGGATTCTTCCTTGTTCTAGCCACCAATCTGACCAAAATAGGGTGTCAGCCCCATCCCCAAGAGTGCACTTCGTCGCTACCTTGTAGATTGCCAAGGAGTCCGGGGCCACATGCAAATTAAACTCTCTCGAGGGCCTAGAGGGATCAGTCCTCACCAGCCATGGCCATCTCGCCCTTAGTGACAGACTGTGGAGGTAAAGATTGGGTACCCCGAGGCCCCTGTATTCCTTGGGAGCACAGACCTGTTTCCATTCCACGAGGCAGTGCCCTCCATGCACATCTCGTCGTCCCTTCCATAAAAACCCATGACAGGTCTTGTTGGCAACATCTAGGACTTTGACAGGAATGTCCAGCACCATCATGGCATGGATTGGCATTGCTGCCAATGTCGTTTTCACCAGTACGAGTCTTCCAGCACGATAGAGAAGTCGAGCTTGCCATGCAGGCAAACGATCTGCCATCTTGTCGATCACAAATTGTAACTGAGCTATTGTGACCCTCCTAAGGCCGAGCGGAAGACCCAAGTAGCCTTGTGCTTGAGCAATGCGTGTAGGGCAGCCATCACGAGCATGAAGAGGAGTGGGGATATAGATCCCCCTAGCACAACCCGCATCTATTGTATATCACCTCTCCTGGCACACTGTTGATCAGCACACGGGTGGAGGAGGAAGATAGCAGTCCAACCACCCACACAATCCATCTCCTGCCGAACCCAATGGGAGTACCTTAACTGGTAACATAGCGTTTTTCAAGGCAAGTTTGCTTATGTGACATGTAGTTAATGATAAAAGAGATGTTTAGAGTAATACAATATGTTACTGTAACATAGCGTTTTTCGAGATGAGATGAGTCTATAAGATAATAAATGAATACATCTATGACACTAGTACTAAGTTACTTTACACTATGAAGGTAGTAACTTAGACTAGTATCATATGCATGACACTAGTCTAAGAGGGTGCTTGGATACGTTTTAGTCCCGTGACTAAAAGTAGTGGGACTAAAACTTGCTAGCCTCACCCATGCTTGGATCCAAATACTAAAGAGACTAAAATCAAGTTAATGAGCATTTATTATCCTCCAAACCCTCCAATTCAGAACTCGCCTGTGTTAAAGGAGAGGAGTTAAATGAGGAGAGAGATGACTAATCCACATTTCAGTAGGGGTACCCCTGACTAATTTTTTTAGTCTCAAGACTAGTTTTAGCCCCTCTTTAGTCAGGGGTGCTTGGAACTTTAGCCTTTTAAAGAGACTATTTTTAGTCAGACTAAAATAAGTCCCTTGGATCCAAGCACCCTCTAAGTTACTCCCCACATATGACCAGCCTTAGACATCACATACAACATTACAAGCACGAGTAACAATTGCTAGGAAGCCCCCACAAAACAAACTACTAGCAAGCAACAAAGAGTGGAGGTTTTGGGCCGTAGGAAACCCAGACGCTGGCCTGGGGCGTGAGGCCCATTTGCTTTGTTGATTGTAACAAATGCCGTAGCAATTTGCTAGAGTCAACAAAGGCTGCCTAGGCCCTGGCCCGGTTCATTGTGGGCTTGCCCATTCCCGGATCCGCCACTGGCAAGTACAAGTTTCGAGACATGCAAGCATGCATGTATATGTCGTTTCAGTGTAATCAGTAGTAGAACGTCGGGAGCCACTCCTTGCCGTTGATGAAGTCGATGGTGATGAACTTTTCCGCCTCCGTCTTGTCTAACCGCCGCGACCATGGCACTCGCTGCGATGCCTCGGCCCCTGGACCCGTGCAGTTGAAGTCCCTGAGCATCAAATGTCTGCAAATTGAAGTAAACAACAATCACAAACAAATAAATTGACCATTATAATGTTGGAAATATGCCCTAGAGGCAATAATAATTAGTTATTATTATATTTCTTTGTTCATGATAATTGTTTATTATCCATGCTATAATTGTATTGATTGGAAACACAATACTTGTGTGGATACATAGACAAAACACTGTCCCTAGTAAGCCTCTAGTTGACTAGCTCGTTGATCAAAGATGGCCAAGGTTTCCTGGCCATGGGCAAGTGTTGTTACTTGATAACGGGATCACATCATTAGGAGAATCATGTGATGGACTAGACCCAAACTAATAGACGTAGCATGTTGATCGTGTCATTTTGTTGCTACTGTTTTCCGCGTGTCAAGTATTTGTTCCTATGACCATGAGATCATATAACTCACTGACACCGGAGGAATGCTTTATGTGTATCAAACGTCGCAACGTAACTGGGTGACTATAAAGATGCTCTACAGGTATCTCCGAAGGTGTTTGTTGAGTTAGTATGGATCGAGACTGGGATTTGTCACTCCGTGTGACAGAGAGGTATCTCGGGGCCCACTCGGTAATACAACATCACACACAAGCCTTGCAAGCAATGTGACTTAGTGTAAGTTGCGGGATCTTGTATTACGGAACGAGTAAAGAGACTTGCCGGTAAACGAGATTGAAATAGGTATGCAGATACTGACGATCGAATCTCACGCAAGTAACATACCGAAGGACAAAGGGAATGACATACGGGATTATATGAATCCTTGGCACTAAGGTTCAAACAATAAGATCTTCGTAGAATATGTAGGATCCAATATGGGCATCCAGGTCCCACTATTGGATATTGACCGAGGAGTCACTCGGGTCATGTCTGCATAGTTCTCGAACCCGAAGGGTCTGCACACTTAAGGTTCGACGTTGTTTTATGCATATTTGAGTTATATGGTTGGTTACCGAATGTTGTTCGGAGTCCCGAATGAGATCACGGACGTCACGAGGGTTTTCGGAATGGTCCGGAAACGAAGATTGATATATAGGATGACCTCATTTGATTACCGGAAGGTTTTCGGAGTTACCGGGAATGTACCGGGAATGATGAATGGGTTCCGGGTGTTCACCGGGGTGGGGGGCAACCCACCCCGGGGAAGCCCATAGGCCTTGGGGGTGGCGCACCAGCCCTTGGTGGGCTGGTGGGACAGCCCAAGAAGGCTCTATGCGCCATAGGAAGAAAATCAAAGAGAAAATAAAAAAAGAGAGGAGGTGGGAAAGGAGAGAAGGACTCCACCTTCCAAACCTAGTTGGATTCGGTTTGGAAGGGGAGGACTTCCCCCCCTTGGCTCGGCCGATCCTCGGGCTCCTTGAGCCTCAAGGTAAGGTCCCCCTCCCTCTCCTATATATAGTGGGGTTTTAGGGCTGATTTGAGACAACTTTTTTGCCACGGCAGCCCGACCACATACCTCCACGGTTTTACCTCTAGATCGCGTTTCTGCGGAGCTCGGGCGGAGCCCTGCTGAGATTAGATCATCACCAACCTCCGGAGTGCCGTCACGCTGCTGGAGAACTCATCTACCACTCCGTCTCTCTTTCTGGATCAAGAAGGCCGAGATCATCATCGAGCTGTACGTGTGCTGAACGCGGAGGTGCCGTCCGTTCGGCACTAGATCATGGGACGGATCGCGGGACGGTTCGCGGGGCGGATCGAGGGACGTGAGGACGTTCCACTACATCAACCGCGTTTCTTAACGCTTCTGCTGTGCGATCTACAAGGGTACGTAGATCGGAAATCCCCTCTCGTAGATGGACATCACCATGATAGGTCTTCGTGCGCGTAGGAAATTTTTTGTTTCCCATGCGACGTTCCCCAACTGTGGCATCATGAGCTAGGTTCATGCGTAGATGTCTTCTCGAGTAGAACACAAAAGTTTTTGTGGGCGGTGATGTGCGTTTTGCTGCCCTCCCTAGTTTTTTCTTGATTCCGCGGTATTGTTGGATTGAAGCGGCTTGGACCGACATTACTCGTACGCTTACGAGAGACTGGTTTCATTGCTACGAGTAACCCCGTTGCTCAAAGATGACTGGCAAGTGTTAGTTTCTCCAACTTTAGTTGAATCGGATTTGACCGAGGAGGTCCTTGTATAAGGTTAAATAGCAATTCATATATCTCCGTTGTGGTGTTTGCGTAAGTAAGATGCGATCCTACTAGATACCCATGGTCACCACGTAAAACATGCAACAACAAAATTAGAGGACGTCTAACTTGTTTTTGCAGGGTATGCTTGTGATGTGATGTGATATATTGGATGTATGAGATGATCATGTTGTAATAGATAATATCGACTTGCACGTCGATGGTACGGCAACCGGCAGGAGCCATAGGGTTGTCTTTAAACTAACGTTTGTGCTTGCAGATGCGTTTACTATTTTGCTAGGATGTAGCTTTAGTAGTAATAGCACGAGTAGCACGACAACCGCGATGGCGACACGTTGATGGAGATCATGGTGTGGCGCCGGTGACAAGAAGATCGTCCCGGTGCTTTGGTGATGGAGATCAAGGAGCACGTGATGATGGCCATATCATGTCACTTATGAATTGCATGTGATGTTAATCCTTTTTGCACCTTATCTTGCTTAGAACGACGGTAGCATTATGAGGTGATCTCTCACTAAAATTTCAAGACGAAATTGTGATCTCCCCGACTGTGCACCGTTGCGACAGTTCTTCGTTTTGAGACACCACGTGATGATCGGGTGTGATAGACTCAACGTTCACATACAACGGGTGCAAAATAGTTGCACACGGGGAACACTCGGGTTAAGCTTGACGAGCCTAGCATGTGCAGACATGGCCTCGGAAGACATGAGACCGAAAGGTCGAGCATGAATCGTATAGTTGATATGATTAGCATAGAGATGCTTACCACTGAAACTATTCTCGACTCACGTGATGATCGGACTTGAGATAGTGGATTTGGATCATGTACCACTCAAATGACTAGAGAGATGTACTTTTTGAGTGGGAGTTCTTAAGTAATATGATTAATTGAACTAATTGTCATGAACATAGTCTAATGGTCTTTGCGAATTACGATGTAGCTTGCGCTATAGCTCTACTGTTTTTATATGTTCCTAGAGAAAATTTAATTAAAAGTTGATAGTAGCAAACTTTGCAGACTGAGTCTGTAAAACCGACATACACGTTTCTGATGACTACACGATAGTTCAGTGCAAAATACTTAATGGCTTAGAAGCAAGGCGCCGAAGACGTTTTTGAAACATCACGGAACATAAGTGATGTTCTAAAGAGATGAAATTGTGATTTCATGCTTGTGCCCTTGTTAAGAGGTACGAGACCTCCAACAAGATTCTTCGTCCACAAAGTAAAGGAGAAAAGCTCAATCGTTGAGTGTGTGCTCCGATTGTCTGAGTACGACAATCGCTTGAATCAAGTGGGGGTTAATCTTCCAGATGAGATAGTGATGGTTCTCCAAAGTCACTACCACCAAGCTGTGAGAGCTTCGTGATGAACTATAACATATCAAGGATAGATACAATGATCCTTGAGCAATTCGCGATGTTTGACACTACGAAAGTAGAAATCAAGAAGGAGCATCAATAGTTGATGGTTAGTAAAACCACTAAGTTTCAAGAAAGGCAAGGGCTAGAAGGGATACTTCGTGAAACGGCAAAACAGTTGCTGCACTAATGAAGAGACCCAAGATTAAACCCAAACTCGAGACTAAGTGCTTCTGTTATGAGGGGAACGGTCACTGAGGCGGAGCAACTCTAGATACTTGGTAGATAAGAAGGCTGGCAAAAGTCGAAAGAAGTATATTTGATATACATGATGTTGATGTGTACTTTACTAGTACTCCTAGTAGCACGAGGGTATTGGATACCGGTTCGGTTGCTAAGTGATTAGTAACACGAAATGAAAGCTAAGACATAAACGGAGACTAGCTAAAGGCGAGGTGACGATATGTGTTGGAAGTGTATCCAAGGTTGATATGATCAAACATCGCACACTCCCTCTACCATCGGGATTGGTGTTAAACCTGAATAATTGTTATTTGGTGCTTGCGTTAAGCGTGAACATGATTGGATCGTGTTTATTGCAATACGATTATTCATTTAAAGAGAATAATGGTTACTCTATTTGCTTGAATAATCACCTTCAATGGTTTATTGAATCTCAATCGTAGTGTTACACATGTTCATGATATTGGTGCCAAAAAGATACGAGGAAATGATGATAGTACCACTTACTTGTGGCATTGCCTCTTGCGTCATGTTGGTATAAATTGCATGAAGAAGCTCCATGCTGATGGATCTTTATACTCACTTGATTTTGAATCACTAGTGACATGCAAATCATACCACATGAGCAAGGCCTTGTTTTCATTGAGATGAAACAAGATAGTAACCTGTTGGAAGTGATACATTTTGATGTATGCAGTCCAATGGGTGCTGAGGCACGCAGTGGATATCATTATGTTCTTACTTTAATGACGATTTGAGTAGATACACGAGTATTTACTTAATGAATCACAAGTCTAAAATATTGAAAAGTTCAATTCTGTTTCAGGAGTGAAGTTCATCGTAACAAAAGGATAAACTATCTACAATATGATCATAGAAATGAATATCTGAGTTACGAGTTTTGGTACGCAGTTAAGACAATGTGGAAATTGTTTCACAGTTCATGCCACCTGGAACATCATAGTGTGATGATGTGTCTGAACGTCATAGCCACGCACTATTTGGTATGGTGCATGCTATGATGTCTCTTATCGAATTACCACTATCGTTTATGAGTTATGCATTAGAGACAACCGCATTCACTTTAAATAGGGCACCGCGTATTTCCATTGAGATGACACAGTATAGACTGAGGTTTAGAGAAATCTAAACTATCGTTTGTTGAAAGTTTGGGGCTTCGACACTTATGCGAAAATGTTTCAGTCTGATAAGCTCGAACCCAAAGCGGATAAATGCATCTTCATAGGATATCCAAAACAGTTGGGTACATCTCCTATCTCAGATCCGAAAGCAAAGTGTTTGTTTCTAGAAACGGATCCTTTCTCGAGGAAAGGTTTCTCTCGAAAGAATTGAGTGGGAGGGTGGTAGAACTTGATGAGGTTATTGAACCATCACTTCGACCAGTGTGTAGCAGGGCGCAGGAAGTTGTTCCTGTGGCGCCTACACCAATTGAAGTGAAAGCTGATGATGGTGATCATCGAGCATCGGATCAAGTTACTACAAGCCTCGTAGGTTGACAAGGTCGCGTACTACTGCAGAGTGGTACGGTAACCCTGTCTTGGAGGTCATGTTTTTAAGCAACAGTGAACCTAC
This sequence comes from Hordeum vulgare subsp. vulgare, assembly GCF_904849725.1. Lineage (NCBI taxonomy): Eukaryota > Viridiplantae > Streptophyta > Magnoliopsida > Poales > Poaceae > Hordeum > Hordeum vulgare. The sequence continues at coordinate 424,851,332 of NC_058521.1, read as the reverse complement.
GAGTTATGGAGAAAGCAATGGTGGGCCTGGATTCTGACAAATGGCTGGAAGCCATGAAATCCGAGAGAGGATCCATGTATGAAAACAAAGTGTAGACTTTGGAAGAACTACTTGATGGTCATAGGACTATTGAGTAAAGATGGATCTTTAAAAGGAAGACAGATGATGATGGTGATAAGTCACTATTAAGAAAAGCTCGACTTGTCGCAAAGATGTTTCCGACAAGATCAAACAATTGACTATGATGAGACTTTCTCACTCGTAGCGATGGTAAAAGTCTGTTAGAATTATGTTAGTAGTTGCTGCATTATTTATGAAATATTGCACATAGGATGTCAACACATTGTTTCCTTGAGCAAACATTGTATGTGATACAACCAGGAGGTTTTGTCGATCCTAAAGATACTAGCAAGTATGCAAGCTCCAGTGATCCTTCAATGGACTGGTGCAAGCATCTCGGAGTTGGAATATACACTTTGATGAGATGATCAAAGATTTTTGGTTTGTACAAGCTTTATCAGAAACTTGTATTTCCAAAGAAGTGAGTGGGAGCACTATAGAATTTCTGATAAGTATATGTGGTTGACATATTGTTGATCAGAAATAATGTAGAATTTCTGTGAAGCATAAAAGGTTGTTTGAAAGGAGTTTTTCAAAGGAATACCTGGATTGAGCTACTTGAACGTTGAGCATCAAGATCTATGGAGATAGATCAAAACGCTTAATAGAAGTTTCAACAAGATGCATGCCTTGACAAGTTTTTGAAGGAATTCGAAATAGATCAGCAAAGAAGGAGTTCTTGACTGTGTTGTAAGGTGTGAATTTGAGTAAGACTCAAAACCCGACCCCGGCAGAATAAAGAGACTAGACGAAGGTCGTCTTCTATGCCTTGGCCGTAGAATCTGAAGTATGCCATGCTAGGTACCGCACCTGATGTGTGCCTTGACTCAAAGTCTGTTGAGAGGTACAGAAAGTGATCCATGATTGAATCACTAGCAGCGGTCAAAATTTATCCTTAGTAACTGATGAACTAAGGAATTTTTCTCGATTATGGAGGTGGTTAAAAAGTTCGTCGTAAAGGGTTACGTCGATGCAAGCTTTGACACTAATCCGAATAACTATGAGTAGTGAAACGGATTCGTATAGTAGAGTAGATATTTGGAGCATTTTCGAATAACACGTAGTAGCAGCATCTATAAGATGACATAAAGATTTGTAAAGAACACACGGATCTGAAAGTTCCAGAACCGTTGACTAAAACCTCTCTCACGAGCAAGACGTGATCACACCCCATAACTATATGGGTGTTGGATTCGTTGAAATCACATGGTGATGTGAACTAGACTATTGACTCTAGTGCAAGTGGGAGACTGTTGGAAATATGCCCTAGAGGCAATAATAATTAGTTATTATTATATTTCTTTGTTCATGATAATCGTTTATTATCCATGCTATAATTGTATTGATTGGAAACACAATACTTGTGTGGATACATAGACAAAACACTGTCCCTAGTAAGCCTCTAGTTGACTAGCTCGTTGATCAAAGATGGTCAAGGTTTCCTGGCCATGGGCAAGTGTTGTTACTTGATAACGGGATCACATCATTAGGAGAATCATGTGATGGACTTAAACCTGAGAATGGTTTCATACTTGAACCATACTTGAACCATACCCATTCATTTATCTTTCAAAACCATACTTGAACCATACCCATTTAGTGTCATTTTTAGCCCAACCAAAACCAAACCCACTATTTTTTCCACCCAAACCAATTTAAACCCGAAACATAACCGTGGGTTTAAACCCGGTACATAACCATGGGTTGGCTTTAATGTACATATGATTACACAAATTGACAAACAAATGAGATAGAAAAGGCATAAATGCATCTACAACGGTTTAGAAACAAAGTAATCCTTAAGATACAGTCAACACACAGTAAGAGACAAAAAGAACATGCCCATGGTTGAAAAGCTCACTAACAAGTGTATTAAAACCAAATTGCTTAGCTAAAGCACAAGAAAACACTTCCGATTTTCATCTGTTGTTTCCCGATAATACATAATTACATAGTGCATTACAGCATGCACGCGGATCAAAGATACTCGTTCTCGGTCGTCATTGATTATTGCATATAACCAATGCATAGAAACCGGACCCATAGTTTATAACCGCTGATAACCAAACCGTTTTAACCCATAACCAATTATACCCAAACTGGTTTCTCCACATACCCAAACCAAAACCAAACTAAAAAAATCCCAACCCAAGAAAACCTGAACCAATCAAACCCAAAGTAAGAACCGAACCGTTACACCCAGTTTTTGAATAACCATTCTCACGTTTAGATGGACTAGACCCAAACTAATAGACGTAGCATGTTGATCGTGTCATTTTGTTGCTACTGTTTTCTGCGTGTCAAGTATTTGTTCCTATGACCATGAGATCATATAACTCACTGACACCGGAGGAATGCTTTGTGTGTATCAAACGTCGCAACATAACTGGGTGACTATAAAGATGCTCTACAGGTATCTCCGAAGGTGTTCGTTGAGTTAGTACGGATCGAGACTGGGATTTGTCACTCCGTGTGACGGAGAGGTATCTCGGGGCCCAATCGGTAATACAACATCACACACAAGCCTTGCAAGCAATGTGACTTAGTGTAAGTTGTGGGATCTTGTATTACGGAACGAGTAAAGAGACTTGCCGGTAAACGAGATTGAAATAGGTATGCAGATACTGACGATCGAATCTCAGGCAAGTAACATACCGAAGGACAAAGGGAATGACATACGGGATTATATGAATCCTTGGCACTAAGGTTCAAACGATAAGATCTTCGTAGAATATGTAGGATCCAATATGGGCATTCAGGTCCCGCTATTGGATATTGACCGAGGAGTCACTCGGGTCATGTCTGCATAGTTCTCGAACCCGCAGGGTGTGCACACTCAAGGTTCGACGTTGTTTCATGCATATTTGAGTTATATGGTTGGTTACCGAATGTTGTTCGGAGTCCCGGATGAGATCACGGACGTCACGAGGGTTTCCGGAATGGTCCGGAAACGAAGATTGATATATAGGATGACCTCATTTGATTACCGGAAGGTTTTCGGAGTTAACGGGAATGTACCGGGAATGATGAATGGGTTCCGGGTGTTCACGGGGGGGGGGGGGGGGGGGGGGGGGGGGCAACCCACCCTGGGGAAGCCCATAGGCCTTGGGGGTGGCGCACCAGCCCTTGGTGGGCTGGTGGGACAGCCCAAAAAGGATCTATGCGCTATAGGAAGAAAATCAAAGAGAAAAGAAAAAAAAATAGAGGAGGTGGGAAAGGAGAGAAGGACTCCACCTTCCAAACCTAGTCGGATTCGGTTTGGAAGGGGAGGACTTCCCCCCTTGGCTCGGCCGATCCCGTTGGGGCTCCTTGAGCCTCAAGGCAAGGTCCCCCTCCCTCTCCTATATATAGTGGGGTTTTAGGGCTGATTTGAGACAACTTTTTTGCCACGGCAGCCGGACCACATACCTCCACGGTTTTACCTCTAGGTCGCGTTTCTACGGAGCTCGGGCGGAGCCTGCTGAGATTAGATCACCACCAACCTCCGGAGCGCCGTCACGCTGCCGGAGAACTCATCTACCTCTCCGTCTCTCTTGCTGGATCAAGAAGGCCGAGATCATCATCGAGCTGTACGTGTGCTGAACGTGGAGGTGCCGTCCGTTCGGCACTAGATCGTGGGACGGATCGCGGGATGGTTCGCGGGGCGGATCGAGGGACGTGAGGACGTTCCACTACATCAACCGCGTTTCTTAACGCTTCTGCTGTGCGATCTACAAGGGTACGTAGATCAGAAATCCCCTCTCGTAGATGGACATCACCATGATAGGTCTTCGTGCGCGTAGGAAATTTTTTGTTTCCCATGCGACGTTCCCCAACATATAAGATATCCACATCATCCATCAGAGGCTCTGTTTTGCTTCGGCACACATACTCAGTGCTGCCTGAGTATCCGTAGTCCATCCACCTGGCCGGGTTGACAATCTTGGAGAGGTAGGTCTCGCCAAAGAGGACGCGCGAGTAGTCCTAGTTGGCGCGGCCCAGATACACCTCCCCTACACCATACACCTTTCCCTTGAGGAACACGAAGCCATTGTTGTTGCTCTCCTATGCCGCGATGGACCCCAGGATTGGCGTCCTTCTATCGGGCTTCATGAAGATCTCCGCGCATTGCAGGTAGAGAACGCGTTCAAAATTACAGTGATGTGACATTCATAAGAATTTTGCGTTAGATCGTGGCAATGTGCTTGCCTGGAATATGGATCGGTCGCCGCCGAAGATAAAATCGATGTTTCTGTGGATGTAGAAGCTTGGGTAGTAATGGCGGCCGGCCTGGTCGAAGAGTGTATGGTGGGTGCTGTAGAATGCACAATGGTAGAAGGAAACTTTGTCGCCACCGACCATTGCTGCCACTTTGCGGATCTCTGGGTTATTACTGTTGGGGAACGTCGCAAGGGAAACAAAAAAGTTCCTACGCGCACGAAGACCTATCATGGTGATGTCCATCTACGAGAGGGGATGTGTGATCTACGTACCCTTGTAGACCGTACAGCAGAAGCATTAGTGAACGCGGTTGATGTAGTGGAACGTCCTCACGTCCCTCGATCCGCCCCGCGAACCGTCCCACAATTAGTCCCACGATCTAGTGCCGAACGGACGGCACCTCCGCGTTCAGCACACGTACAGCTCGACGATGATCTCGGCCTTCTTGATCCAGCAAGAGAGACGGAGAGGTAGAAGAGTTCTCCGGCAGCGTGACGGCGCTCCGGAGGTTGGTGGTGATCTTATCTCAGCAGGGCTCCGCGCGAGCTCCGCAGAAACGCGATCTAGAGGAAAAACCGTGGTGGTATGTGGTCGGGTTGCCGTGGAAATGTCGTCTCAAATCAGCCCTAAAACCTCCGTATATATAGGGGGAAGAGGGGGAGCCTTGCCTTGGGGCTCAAGGATCCCCAAGGGGGTCGGCCGAGCCAAGGGGGGAAGGTCTCCCCCCCCAAACCGAGTCCAACTTGGTTTGGTGGGTGGAGTCCTTCTTTCCTTTCCCACCTCCTCCTTTTTTTTCTTTTCTCTTTGATTTTCTTCCTATGGCGCATAGGGCCTTCTTGGGCTGTCCCACCAGACCACTAAGGGCTGGTGTGCCACCCCCAAGGCCTATGGGCTTCCTCGGGGTGGGTTGCCCCCCCCGGTGAACTCCCGGAACCCATTCGTCATTCCCGGTACATTCCCGGTAACTCCGAAAACCTTCCGATAATCAAATGAGGTCATCCTATATATCAATCTTCGTTTCCGGACCATTCCGGAAACCCTCGTGACGTCCTTGATCTCATCGGGGACTCCGAACAACATTCGGTAACCAACCATATAACTCAAATACGCATAAAACAACGTCGAACCTTAAGTGTGCAAACCCTGCGGGTTCGAGAACTATGTAGACATGACCCGAGAGACTCCTCGGTCAATATCTAATAGCGGGACCTGGATGCCCATATTGGATCCTACATATTCTACGAAGATCTTATCGTTTGAACCTCAGTGCCAAGGATTCATATAATCCCGTATGTCATTCCCTTTGTCCTTCGGTATGTTACTTACCCGAGATTCGATCGTCAGTATCCGCATACCTATTTCAATCTCGTTTACCAGCAAGTCTCTTTACTCGTTCCGTAATACAAGATCCCGCAACTTACACTAAGTCACATTGCTTGCAAGGCTTGTGTGTGATGTTGTATTACCAAGTGGGCCCCGAGATACCTCTCCGTCACACGGAGTGACAAATCCCAGTCTCGATCCATACTAACTCAACTAACACCTTCGGAGATACCTGTAGAGCATCTTTATAGTCACCCAGTTACGTTGCGACGTTTGATACACACAAAGCATTCCTCCGATGTCAGTGAGTTATATAATCTCATGGTCATAGGAACAAATACTTGACACACAGAAAACAGTAGCATCAAAATGACACGATCAACATGCTACGTCTATTAGTTTGGGTCTAGTCCAGCACATGATTCTCCTAATGATGTGATCCCGTTATCAAGTAACAACACTTGCCTATGGCCAGGAAACCTTGGCCATCTTTGATCAACGAGCTAGTCAACTAGAGGCTTACTAGGGACAGTGTTTTGTCTATGTATCCACACAAGTATTGTGTTTCCAATCAATACAATTATAGCATGGATAATAAACGATTATCATGAACAAAGAAATATAATAATAACTAATTTATTATTGCCTCTAGGGCATATTTCCAACAGTCTTCCACTTGCACTAGAGTCAATAATCTAGTTCACATCACCATGTGATTTCAACGAATCCAACACCCATATAGTTCTGGGGTCTGATCACGTCTTGCTCGTGAGAGAGGTTTTAGTCAAAGGTTCTAAAACTTTCAGATCCGTGTGTTCTTTACAAATATTGATGTCATCTTATAGATGCTGTTACTATGTGCTATTCGGAAATACTCCAAATATCTACTCTACTATACGAATCCGTTTCACTACTCATAGTTATTCGGATTAGTGTCAAAGCTTGCATCGACGTAACCCTTTACGACGAACTCTTTAACCACCTCCATAATCGAGAAAAATTCCTTAGTCTATTTAGTTACTAAGGATAACTTTGACCGCTGATCAGTGATTCAATCCTGGATCACTGTTTGTACCTCTTAATAGACTTGCTGTAAGGCACACATCAGGTGCGGTACTCAGCATGGCATACTTTAGAGTCTACGGCTAAGGCATAGAAGACGACCTTCGTCTATTCTCTTTATTCTGCCGTGGTCGGGTTTTGAGTCTTACTCAAATTCACACCTTACAACGCAACCAAGAACTCCTTCTTTGCTGATCTATTTTGAACTCCTTCAAAACTTGTCAAGGCATGCATCTTGTTGAAACTTCCATTAAGCGCTTTCGATCTATCTCCATAGATCTTTGATTCTCAACGTTCAAGTAGCTCAATCCAGGTATCCCTTTGAAAAACCCTTTCAAACAACCTTGTATGCTTTACAAAAATTCTACATTACTTCTGATCCACAATATGTCAACCACATATACTTATCAGAAATTCTGTAGTGCTCCCACTCACTTCTTTGGAAATACAAGTTTCTCATAAACCTTGTACAAACCCAAAATCCTGGATCATCTCATCAAAGTGTATATTCCAACTCCGAGATGCTTGCACCAGTCCATTTAAGGATCGCTGGAGCTTGCATACTTGCTAGTATCTTTAGGATCGACAAAACCTCATGGTTGTATCTCATACAATGTTTGCTCAAGGAAACCGTCGAGGAAACAATGTTTTGACATCCTACATGCAATATTTCATAAATAATGCAGCAACTACTAACATAATTCTAACAGACTTTTAGCATCGCTACGAGAAGAAAGTCTCATCATAGTCAACTGTTTGATCTTGTCGGAAACATCTTTGCGACAAGTCGAGCTTTTCTTAATAGTGAATTATCACTATCATCGTATGTCTTCCTTTTAAAGATCCATCTTTACTCAATAGTCCTATGACCATCAAGTAGTTCTTCCAAAGTCTACACTTTGTTTTCATACATGGATCCTCTCTCGGATTTCATGGCTTCCAGCCATTTGTCAGAATCTGGGCCCACCATTGCTTTCTCCATAACTCGTAAGTTCACTGTTGCTCAACAACATGACCTCCAAGACAGGGTTACCGTACCACTCTGTAGTAGTACGCGACCTTGTCAACCTACGAGGCTTGTAGTAACTTGATCCGATGCTTGATGATCACCATCATCAGCTTTTACTTCAATTGGTGTAGGCGCCACATGAACAACTTCCTGCGCCCTGCTACACACTGGTCGAAGTGATGGTTCAATAACCTCATCAAGTTCTACCACCCTCCCACTCAATTCTTTCGAGAGAAACCTTTCCTCGAGAAAGGATCCGTTTCTAGAAACAAACACTTTGCTTTCGGATCTGAGACAGGAGATGTACCCAACTATTTTGGATATCCTATGAAGATGCATTTATCCGCTTTGGGTTCGAGCTTATCAGACTGAAACTTTTTCACATAAGTGTCGAAGCCCCAAACTTTCAAGAAATGACAATTTAGATTTCTCTAAACCTCAATCTATACTGTGTCATCTCAACGGAAATACGTGGTGCCCTATTTAAAGTGAATGCGGTTGTCTCTAATGCTTAACCCATAAACGATAGTGGTAATTCGATGAGAGACATCATAGCATGCACCATACCAAAAAGTGTGTGGCTAAGACGTTCAGACACATCATCACACTATGATGTTCTCGGTGGCATGAACCGCTAAACAATTTCCACATTGACTTAACTGCGTACCAAAACTCGTAACTCAGATATTCATTTCTACGATCATATCGTAGACAGTTTATCCTCTTGTTACGACGAACTTCACTCCAAAAGAGAATTGAACTTTTCAATATTTCAGACTTGTGATTCATTAAGCAAATACTCTAGTATCTACTCAAATCGTCATTGAAGTAAGAACATATTGATATCCACTGCGTGCCTCAGCACCCATTGGACTGCATACATCAAAATGTATCACTTCCAACAAGTTACTATCTTATTTCATCTCAATGAAAACAGGGCCTTGCTCATGTGGTATGATTTGCATGTCACTAGTGATTCAAAATCAAGTGAGTATAAAGATCCATCAGCATGGAGCCTCTTCATGCAATTTATACCAACATGACTCAAGCGGCAGTGCCACAAGTAAGTGGTACTATCATCATTACCTCGTATCTTTTGGCACCAATATCATGAACATGTGTAACACTACGATCGAGATTCAATAAACCATTGAAGGTGATTATTCAAGAAAATATAGTAACCATTATTCTCTTTAAATGAATAATCGTATTGCAATAAACACGATCCAATCATGTTCATGCTTAACGCAAGCACGAAATAACAATTATTTAGGTTTAACACCTATCCCGATGGTAGAGGGAGCGTGCGACGTTTGATCATATCAACCTTGGAAACACTTCCAACACGTATCGTCACCTCGCCTTTAGCTAGTCTCCGTTTATGCCGTAGCTTTCATTTCGTGTTACTAATCACTTAGCAACCGAACCGGTATCCAATACCCTCATGCTACTAGGAGTACTAGTAAAGTACACATCAACATCATGTATATCAAATATACTTCTTTCGACTTTTGCCAGCCTTCTTATCTACCAAGTATCTAGAGTTGCTCCGCCTCAGTGACTGTTCCCCTCATTATAGAAGCACTTAGTCTCGGGTTTGGGTTTAATCTTGGGTCTCTTCATTAGTGCAGCAACTGTTTTGCCGTTTCACGAAGTATCCCTTCTAGCCCTTGCCTTTCTCGAAACTTAGGGGTTTTACAAACCATCAACTATTGATGCTCCTTCTTGATTTCTACTTTCGCAGTGTCAAACATCGCGAATCGCTCAAGGGTCATTGTATCTATCCTTGATATGTTATAGTTCATCACGAAGCTCTCACAACTTGGTGGCAGTGACTTTGGAGAACCATCACTATCTCATCTGGAAGGTTAACTCCCACTTGATTCAAGTGATTGTCGTACTCAGACAATCTGAGCATACGCTCAACGATTGAGCTTTTCTCCTTTACTTTGTGGACAAAGAATCTTGTCGGAGGTCTCGTACCTCTCAACAAGGGCACGAGTATGAAATCACAATTTCATCTCTTTAGAACATCACTTATGTTCCGTGACGTTTCAAAACGTTTTCAGCGCCTTGCTTCTAAGCCATTAAGTATTTTGCACTGAACTATCGTGTAGTCATCAGAAACGTGTATGTCGGATGTTCACAACATCCACAAACGACGCTCGAGGTGCAGCACACCGAGTGGTGCATTAAGGACATAAGCCTTCTGCGCAGCAACGAGGACAATCCTCTTCAAAGTTTGCTACTATCAACTTTCAATTAAATTTTCTCTAGGAACATATAAAAACAGTAGAGCTATAGCGCAAGCTACATCGTAACTCGCAAAGACCATTAGACTATGTTCATGACAATTAGTTCAATTAATCATATTACTTAAGAACTCCCACTCAAAAAGTACATCTCTCTAGTCATTTGAGTGGTACATGATCCAAATCCACTATCTCAAGTCCGATCATCACGTGAGTCGAGAATAGTTTCAGTGGTAAGCATCTCTATGCTAATCATATCAACTATACGATTCATGCTCGACCTTTCGGTCTCTTGTGTTCCGAGGCCATGTCTGCACATGCTAGGCTCGTCAAGCTTAACCCGAGTGTTCTGCGTGTGCAATTGTTTTGCACCCGTTGTATGTGAACGTTGAGTCTATCACACCCGATCATCACGTGGTGTCTCGAAACGAAGAACTGTAGCAACGGTGCACAGTCGGGGAGAACACAATTTCATCTTGAAATTTTAGTGAGAGATCACCTCATAATGCTACCGTCGTTCTAAGCAAGATAAGGTGCATAAAGGATTAACATCACATGCAATTCATAAGTGACATGATATGGCCATCATCACGTGCTTCTTGATCTCCATCACCAAAGCACCGACACGATCTTCTTGTCACCGGCGTCACACCATGATCTCCAGCATCATGATCTCCATCAACGTGTCGCCATCGGGGTTTTCGTGCTACTCATACTATTACTACTAAAGCTACGTCCTAGCAATATAGTAAACGCATCTGCAAGCACAAACGTTAGTTTAAAGACAACCCTATGGCTCCTGCCGGTTGCCGTACCATCGACGTGCAAGTCGATATTAACTATTACAACATGATCATCTCATACATCCAATATATCACATCACATCGTTGGCCATATCACATCACAAGCATACCCTGCAAAAACAAGTTAGACGTCCTCTAATTTTGTTGTTGCATGTTTTACGTGGTGACCATGGGTATCTAGTAGGATCGCATCTTACTTACGTAAACACCACAACGGAGATATATGAATTGCTATTTAACCTCATCCAAGGACCTCCTCGGTCAATTCCGATTCAACTAAAGTTGGAGAAACTGACACCCGCCAGTCATCTTTGAGCAACGGAGTTACTCGTAGCGATGAAACCAGTCTCTCGTAAGCGTACGAGTAATGTCGGTCCGAGCCGCTTCGATCCAACAATACCGCGGAATCAAGAAAAGACTAAGGAGGGCAGCAAAACGCACATCACCGCCCACAAAAACTTTTGTGTTCTACTCGAGAAGACATCTACGCATGAACCTAGCTCATGATGCCACTGTTGGGGAACGTCGCAAGGGAAACAAAAAATTTCCTACGCGCACGAAGACCTATCATGGTGATGTCCATCTACGAGAGGGGATGTGTGATCTACGTACCCTTGTAGATCGTACAGTAGAAGCGTTAGTGAAAACGGTTGATGTAGTGGAACGTACTCATGTCCCTCGATCCGCCCCGTGAACCGTCCCGCGATCAATCCCACGATCTAGTGCCGAACGGACGGCACCTCCGCGTTCAGCACACGTACAGCTCGACGATGATCTCGGCCTTCTTGATCCAGCAAGAGAGACGGAGAGGTAGAACAGTTCTCCGGCAGCATGACGGCACTCTGGAGGTTGGTGGTGATCTTATCTCAGCAGGGCTCCGCCCGAGCTCCGCCCGAGCTCCGCATAAATGCGATCTAGAGGAAAAACCGTGGAGGTATGTGGTCGGGCTGCCGTGGAAAAGTCATCTCAAATCAGCCCTAAAACCTCCGTATATATAGGGGGAAGAGGGGGAGCCTTGCCTTGGGGCTCAAGGATCCCCAAGGGGGTCGGCCGAGCCAAGGGGGGAAGGTCTCCCCCCCAAACCGAGTCCAACTTGGTTTGGTGGGTGGAGTCCTTCTTTCCTTTCCCACCTCCTCCTTTTTTTTTCTTTTCTCTTTGATTTTCTTCCTATGGCACATAGGGCCTTCTTAGGCTGTCCCACCAGCCCACTAAGGGCTGGTGTGCCACCCCCAAGGCCTATGGGCTTCCCGGGGGTGGGTTGCCCCCCCGGTGAACTCCCGGAACCCATTCGTCATTCCCGGTACATTCCCGGTAACTCCGAAAACCTTCCGGTAATCAAATGAGGTCATCCTATATATCAATCTTCGTTTCCGGACCATTCCGGAAACCCTCGTGACGTCCGTGATCTCATCGGGGACTTCGAACAACATTCGGTAACCAACCATATAACTCAAATACGCATAAAACAACGTCGAACCTTAAGTGTGCAGACCCTGCGGGTTCGAGAACTATAAAATCGATGTTTCTGTGGATGTAGAAGCTTGGGTAGTAATGGCGGCCGGCCTGGTCGAAGAGTGTATGGTGGGTGCTGTAGAATGCACAATGGTAGAAGGAAACTTTGTCGCCACCGACCATTGCTGCCACTTTGCGGATCTGTGGGTTATTCGTGTTGGGGAACGTCGCAAGGGAAACAAAAATTTTCCTACGCGCACGAAGACCTATCATGGTGATGTCCATCTACGAGAGGGGATGTGTGATCTACGTACCCTTGTAGACCGTACAGCAGAAGCATTAGTGAACGCGGTTGATGTAGTGGAACGTCCTCACGTCCCTCGATCCGCCCCGCGAACCGTCCCACAATTAGTCCCACGATCTAGTGCCGAACGGACGGCACCTCCGCGTTCAGCACACGTACAGCTCGACGATGATCTCGGCCTTCTTGATCCAGCAAGAGAGACGGAGAGGTAGAAGAGTTCTCCGGCAGCGTGACGGCGCTCCGGAGGTTGGTGGTGATCTTATCTCAGCAGGGCTCCGCCCGAGCTCCGCAGAAACGCGATCTAGAGGAAAAACCGTGGTGGTATGTGGTCGGGTTGCCGTGGAAATGTCGTCTCAAATCAGCCCTAAAACCTCCGTATATATAGGGGGAAGAGGGGGAGCCTTGCCTTGGGCCTCAAGGATCCCCAAGGGGGTCGGCCGAGCCAAGGGGGGAAGGTCTCCCCCCCCAAACCGAGTCCAACTTGGTTTGGTGGGTGGAGTCCTTCTTTCCTTTCCCACCTCCTCCTTTTTTTTCTTTTCTCTTTGATTTTCTTCCTATGGCGCATAGGGCCTTCTTGGGCTGTCCCACCAGACCACTAAGGGCTGGTGTGCCACCCCCAAGGCCTATGGGCTTCCTCGGGGTGGGTTGCCCCCCCGGTGAACTCCCGGAACCCATTCGTCATTCCCGGTACATTCCCGGTAACTCCGAAAACCTTCCGCTAATCAAATGAGGTCATCCTATATATCAATCTTCGTTTCCGGACCATTCCGGAAACCCTCGTGACGTCCGTGATCTCATCGGGGACTCCGAACAACATTCGGTAACCAACCATATAACTCAAATACGCATAAAACAACGTCGAACCTTAAGTGTGCACACCCTGCGGGTTCGAGAACTATGTAGACATGACCCGAGAGACTCCTCGGTCAATATCCAATAGCGGGACCTGGATGCCCATATTGGATCCTACATATTCTACGAAGATCTTATCGTTTGAACCTCAGTGCCAAGGATTCATATAATCCCGTATGTCATTCCCTTTGTCCTTCGGTATGTTACTTGCCCGAGATTCGATCGTCAGTATCCGCATACCTATTTCAATCTCGTTTACCGGCAAGTCTCTTTACTCGTTCCGTAATACAAGATCCCGCAACTTACACTAAGTCACATTGCTTGCAAGGCTTGTGTGTGATGTTGTATTACCGAGTGGGCCCCGAGATACCTCTCCGTCACACGGAGTGACAAATCCCAGTCTCGATCCATACTAACTCAACGAACACCTTCGGAGATACCTGTAGAGCATCTTTATAGTCACCCAGTTACGTTGCGACGTTTGATACACACAAAGCATTCCTCCGGTGTCAGTGAGTTATATGATCTCATGGTCATAGGAACAAATACTTGACACGCAGAAAACAGTAGCAACAAAATGACACGATCAACATGCTACGTCTATTAGTTTGGGTCTAGTCCATCACATGATTCTCCTAATGATGTGATCCCGTTATCAAGTAACAACACTTGCCTATGGCCAGGAAACCTTGGCCATCTTTGATCAACGAGCTAGTCAACTAGAGGCTTACTAGGGACAGTGTTTTGTCTATGTATCCACACAAGTATTGTGTTTCCAATCAATACAATTATAGCATGGATAATAAACGATTATCATGAACAAAGAAATATAATGATAACTAATTTATTATTGCCTCTAGGGCATATTTCCAACAATTCGGCAGCCCCGCCCGTGCCACATTCTGCACTTTGTCCACGAGCCAACAGTGAAGTGGTGGATTAGGCTGGTTGTAATGGGTAGTATCATATACTAGTATCATGCATATGATACTAGTGTATGAGACCACATCCGTAATGCATAGTATCGTATGTTAGTATCATAGTGTAGTTCATTTAGTGCCATGCAAGACACATAGTAGTGCATCATTTAATATGATACAGTATCATGATATGATACTCAACCCTCTCTTTCTTCATTTAATTATATGCCACCTCATCGAAAATGCCTAGTTGGCATGCATGATACTACCTATGATACTACCATTACGGGCAGCCTTAGGATGGAGTTCCGCAGAAGAAGAGTTTAGGCGCGCACCCTGAAGCTGAGGCCGAAGACGATGAAGTTGTGTGCGTGCACAACGAATGTGGCAGATTCGGCATTATGTGGGGAGGCAGACTCATAGGAGATGGAGGTCCCTACCCTTCCCATTTCCCCTGACAAAGATGAAAGTCTTGGTCTCCGGTATCAGAACTTTCTCCCTGCATGCAATGCAAACACGTTTGTGAAAATCTATCCACGGCCAACAAAGGAACAATGTACCCTGCTGGCAACTGGCATACGTACGCGTAGACGCCGGAGCGGAGAAGCGCGATGACCCACTCTGAGTTCCCAGAAGGCACGGCATCGATGGCAGACTGGATGGTCTTGAACTCATCGTTCGGTCGGACGATCAGCGTGCGCTTGGCATTGGTCTAGGAGGTGAGGGGGGGGGGCATTGACGACGTCATTGCTCTTCTTGGCAAATTTGGAGTGAGCGTCGCAGATCGCAACAAGAGAACGACCGTCGCTATGAGGAGGCAGAAGAAGATGGGGATGCTATGCAAGGCCATCATTGAATGTGTTGATTCTACAAGAATAGCCTTGCTATTTCCTAGGGCAAGGGGAGGGGCTCTTAACATGGTGCCCTATTTCTGACCGGTCACTAGCCGGTAGGGAAGGAAAAGGCTACGAGGGAAAGGCGGGGACATTTTTGAAGCTACAACATGATTAATAAAGTTAAAAATAAAAATACCTTTCATTTTAGATGGCTTCATGATCATGTAATGAAACTTTTGCTGTTAAGTTGGGAGAACTCTACTCTGAGTATTTGTCTTAGTTTCCTAGCTTCCTAGGAGGAGTTATATCGTTTTAGATGGCTTGTTCTCGACATGGTTCTCGCTTGGGCTTTATGCCTCCTTTAATAAAGTAGGGCAGGGGAAAACCCCTTTCTATTAAAAATGCCTTTCATTTTGACAGGCTTGTGAGGCCTTCGGGAAAATTTTATATATTTATCCGATTGTAGATGTAGTTTCCTTCACTTTTTCCTCCATTGGTATACTCTGTCTCTGGGAGATGCTCTAATGTATACAAAGTACAACTTCAACACCACATAAATTTTAATAATAGGTGACTCATCTCCCAACAAAGAGAGCTCTCCCTCACCCTGAGCGTTAGTGACCACTTTGGCTCTGCCCTCCACCCCCCGTGTCGGTGTCAAAACCAGCAGATCTCGGGTAGGGGGTCTCGAACAGTGGACCTTGGATCGATAGGTTGCAGGAGAAAAGGGGAGGTATTTACCCAGGTTCGGACCCTCTTGAGGAGGTAAAACCCTACGTCCTGCTTGATTATATTGATGCGGAACGATGATTACAGATTCGATCTACCTAGAGATCGTATGAGCTAAACCCTAGATGATATAACATGCCTATATCCATGAGAAACTCTGGTTTATATAGACACCAGGGTTACTAGGGTTACACGTTACCGACCTCAGCCTGGGATAGATGGGCCGATCTGGTCTTCCTGACTTTGGGTGCACGCTAGCCTTGAGAGCATTCCATTTAGATCATAAAGTCATCTATCAATTCGGTCTTCAATGATGCGACCCATATGGTCGACCCATGGGGGACAAGTCAACCACCCGAGGACCCCTTAATCTAGGACTCCCTGAGTAGCCCCCGAACTAGCCTCCAACGCCGATTTGTACGGTCTTCGGCAGCCACAAACTTAGTATAATCGGCTTGCACGGTGAGTTCCCTTCTTTTCGGCTGGCTTCGAGTTAGTCGTTCCAGTGACATCACGTTCTTCAAATAGGCGTCGTTAAAACTAAAGGTTTAAAATCCGAAGGTGAACAATCCCTCATATGGCAATCCTTCTGACGAAAGTTCATGATAACCCATTATGAAAAACTCGAACCGTGGCTCGAGGCCACTTTCCTGGGCACGTCCTATCAATGAGTAGATCATGTCCCACATTTAAGGGGTTTTGAATAATGACCCGGGATAGCCGATGTGCGCTCAACATTGCAGTCATTTTGGGAAGTGGCAGAGCCAACGACGTAGTAAACGGAAACCCTTGGTTTTACAAACTCCCATAAAAAGGGAAAAAGATCCAAAACCCACCATTGGCATTCCAAACTCGACTCCCCTTTCTTCCAAGCTTGAGCACCCATATCTATTTCGTCTCCCACCCTTTCCAGTCGCCCCCTTTTGCAAGCTCAACAATGGTCTACTCGGGCTCTTAGGGAAAGTGGGAGATCTCCAGCATCTCCGACGGGGACATCTAGGAGCTGAAGCGTCGTGGCTACCTCGCGACCGACATCGCCCATCAGCATCGGAAAAGGGCCAAGTGGTACCTACACCAAGGCTTGGTGAGCGGGTGGTGTTCGTCCCCCACTTCATCCGGGGACTAGGCTTCCCGCTCCACCCCTTTGTCACGGGTTTGATGTTCTACTACGGGTTAGATTTCCATGATCTTCCCCTGAATGCAGTCATGCATATTTCCAACTTCATCACTGTTTGCAAGGCCTTTCCGCGGGTTCATCCACACTTTGACCTTTGTCTTAAAACCTTCAACGTCAAGCCAAAGTCAGTCAAGAGTCAACACGTCGACTGTGGTGGGGCCGTGATAAGTAAGCTTTGCCACGTGGCTTGGCCGGAGGGCACCTTGATTGACACCATCAAGGGCTGGCATAAGGAGTGGTTCTACATCACAGAGCCAGAAGTAAACTGGGTAGTGCCCAACGCATTCAGACCTGGACCCCCGTGAGGCTAACCTCGTGGGTTAAGAAAGGCCTAGACTGGGGCTCGGCTCCAGATGTGAAGCTCCTGCAGAAGCGCATCAAGCAGATGGTGGCGAAGAACATCGACCTAACCGACGTGATGGTCATGCTCCATCGCCGCATCCTTCCCTGCCAGCATCGGAGTAACCCGATGTGGTCCTACAAGCCCAGCAACCCCTGGGTGGTGCAGGAGTTCTACCGTACCACCCACGAGAAGCTGTGGCGGATACTGCTCAAGCCTCAGCAGGAGTGGCCGGTCGAGGATGAAGACACTAGCTTGGATGCTAAGACCCCCCCTTTGGAGGTATGTCCAAGCGCATATACCTACTTAAAGTTCCAGTTTTATCGAGGGTCTTATTATTCCTTCTACCGTTCCTGCAAGATTGGCTGGCCAAAGCTGAAAACGTAGATGGCCCAACTCCCGTGCGTGAGGAACCCCGGTCAGCATTGCTGAGCTTGATGTTGGTAGTGGCACCGTACACGACGCTAGAGAATAAGAAGAAGGAGACCCGCGGGAGTCTCCATTTGAGGGGTTCTCCGGATACCAAGTCTGGGGACACCCATGCCTTCTCCACACACAAGGGGGAGAATGCAAAAGATGAGGAGGAGAAAGACTATTTCCAGACGAGGAATAGGGAGGCGCCAGAGGGGGTCGAGGTGGGGCTACCTCCTCGGGCCCCGAAGGGACATTGCAAGAGCAAGGTCGCCCTACTCGGTGCTGGCCCGGATTCGGATGAGGAGCTCGGAGCCTTTGTGACGGTTCCACGATGAACCATAGGGTCAAGCCCTCGGCCCAAAGGTATGGAGTCAAATCCTTTATTTAGCGGAATTTCACTGTGTCTTTGTTAATAATGAGAAACGACATGTTCTTTTTGCAGCCCTGTCTAAGACCTTCCAATGGACCAGGTCTCAAAGGGGGGTTCAACGCCCGTCGAGCTAGCGGAGAGCGGGAATGCGTCCCGCAATACCCTTCCCCAGGCCTCGGATGAGGCGGCCGAGGTGATATCCCAGCAGGCAACACCGACCAAAGATGAGGTGGCAATGGCCGAGGTGGGTACATTGGACGCCGAGGACCATCCACCAAAGTGAAACGAGATGTGGAACAATGAGTACAGACTCGATCTACCTTGATATCGTATGAGCTAAACCCTAGATGAGATAACTTTCCTATATGCATGAGAACCTCTGGTTTATATAGACACCAAGGTTCCTAGGGTCACATGTTATCGACCTCGGCGGGGGACAGATGGGACGATGTGGTCTTCCTGACTTGGGGTGCACTCCATTCTTCGGAGCATTCCATCTTGATCATAAAGTCATCAATCAATACGGTCTTCAATTATGCGGCCCATATGGTCGGTCCACGAGGGACAAGTCAACCTCCCTAGGACCCTTAATCCAGGAGTCCCTCACCTCCTGGCGCCCACCACTCTGGTGGTGGTGCGTGCCCGAATCTCGAGTTTTACTCTCCGCGTCATCCTGGAAGTCTCCCCCCTGCCGTGTCGCCGCTTCGATCCATCGTCGTCATTCCTGATGTGGTTGGCACGGCTTTCGGGCCGATTATCTATAGGAGCGGCTCATGACCGAGCGGTCCGTCCGGGGCCAATAGTGGTGGTGCTACATGGCAAACCAAGTGGGATCGACGAGCCCGTTACCATGCATCGACTATCGTGGGAAAGATCCTCACAATGAATACTAGGGGTACGAATGAGGGGCGGAGCCTATCTATGGCGCAAGTGTCACTCGGATTTAGCGAGTTCGGGCCCCTCACGAAGAGGTTAAGACCCAAGGTCTTATACCCAGGGGCTTGTGTTTTCTCTAGGGTGTGTGTGTGACTACACAGGATGCTGAACCCTTCTCATAGAGCTCAGGGATGGCTTATATAGAGTTTTCCAGGATCCATCAAGTGTTATTACAAGAGCATTTAATGTGAGTAACTACATGCGTTACTAGAAACGACAACTCTAACTATGTTCATTACTGGTAACGCTAGTCTTGAATGCACTTCATGTATGGTTTGAAGTCCCTCGACCATTGAAGCTACCACGTCATCCATGCTTGTATCTGTCCGAGTGCTGGTGTATGGATAAGTGACCGGAAGACGTCCAAGTGACCCCATGGGTCCGATTGGATCCAGTGTATGCATCCAAATGCATCTATAGTACTCAGACTTTAATGGCCCTGTGAGGCCCTAGGTGGGCCGTGGATGTTTGGTACATGACCCTACCACTAGTTGGTGACCCCATCATTAGCCCCCTAATTGTTGAGGCTTGATTGGCTGAGTGAAAGACACTTCGGGGTGTCTCCGTGTTGACCTGACCGACAACGTGATGTGCAAGACAGTTGACGGGTGCTTTGCACACGTGAAGCCCCACACGCTTGGGAGGGACGCCGTCAGGGAGTGTGGCGGCTATGGGCTTCCCTAGGTCGGCCTGACCGACCCTAGGGCCTCATGGATCGCTGACCTCCAAACGAAGAACGAACTAAGAACGAAAAAGAAGAAGAACAAGGGAGAGAGATAAAGGTAAAGGCAAAAAGTAGTAGATTGATTTGTTCGATTGTGTGTTGTTTCAATCGGCCGTCACCTCCAATATAAATAAGAGCCGGCTGGACTTCCGTACAATCAAAGGACTCATCTAGGCTTTCCTTACAAGAAAATTACACCAAATCACGTCCTAGAGTCCTAATTCCACTCTAACTCAGATTCAATCCGAAACTGACCCAAACTCATGTCTTGCTCCTTGCGCGGTCCATAGAATCTGCATGCGACATCCGATTAAGATGATTTATATACCAAAATCAATCGGCTCGACGAGACGAACAATTCTTCTATTGATCAATTTTCCAAATAAGGAGATCTTGAATACTCCACGAGATGATCTTTAACTTTGAGTCAGATTTGGTCATGTAGTTGACTCACTGGTGCTACCTATGAGACATGTGTTTGACTGGGCGCGTCATTTTTGGCCTCATGGTAGGGTCACACTTTGATGGCTCTAACTTTTGCATAAGAATTCATATGGAGATAATTTATATATCAAATTTGATCGTTTCGGTGAGGTGAAGACAATCTGTGTTGAACATTTTTCCATATGAAGCTGTCTTGTGGGATTAATTGGTCGAACAGTACTCTGAATATGAAATCTCAGCACTTCAAACACAACTTCGGCCTTCGAGATGAGATCGGACAGCGATGGCCCAAACTTCAAAAATGTTCATGCCAACACCACAAAACTTTTTCATGTGGAGCACTTCTTCATTTGAATCCATCTTAATAAGATTTTCTTCCATGCCAAAATCTGGTGTCAACATATGCCCCCGTTTTTTTCGGCAAAGCTTGTGTGCCGAAAAATAACTTGCACACGTTTGTTCTTAGGACGATGTCAACACTCCATCGTCCACTCACATTCTTAGGGCGATAACCTTATATTAGCCAATTTCTCCGACTAGCTGCCATCCCGATAAGGCTTCTTCAGATATTTGTTGTCTTCATAACACAAGCGCCTCCATGGATGCATCCCTTTAGTTCAACCTATGTGATTTCTTAACTCGGATCGTGTAAATAAGGAAAATATGTTTCTTTCAATTGTCCACCCGGTGCACTAAATCATTGATAGTGGCCAACTCCAGTCGAGACATCCTTATAAGTTATGATAAAATTGAGCATCGACTTTTAGGTATGAGATAAACTATGAAGAACGCCATCAACCAGATGCCAGCTTTGCCAACATGATGCCCTCTCGGGACGATATGGAAATATCGGCCGTGTGTCCTCATCTTAAAGTACCTGGAGAACCCGTCCACCAAAGTGTGAATTGCTGAAATAAATCAGATGTTTCGGCTGGAGATAAATTGCAGAGCATCAGCTTTGATGGTACGGTTGAAGAACCTGTATGATGCACCGCACGGAGTCTCCTATAGTGAGATGAAAATTGTTGGGTTTGCGTGTCGGCTTTCTGCTTGTCCTCCTTTACTCCTGCCGGTTTTGCAACAGAAGCTGGTGCATCCTTCTTGACTTGGGAGTTTTGCTTGGGGATCCATGCCATGCTCCTCTTCTCCAACTCTCCGGCTCTTAGCCGCTTCAGCTGCCACACTTGCCAATGTGATAACCTGAGTGGGCATCCTGACTGTTATCTTATTTTATACATTGGTAACTATTTCATAACTTTAGGCACTTCCGTCTTGACCTGCCCATACTCGACGACTAGGTCGTTGAAAGTTACCCGCTTCACTCACTTTCCCTTTGGATCCAACCTGAACTCAACTGGATTTTGGTTACTTGGCGTTGGGTTTGAAACATCATCCTTGTGGCCATCACTTTTCACTTGGTAGACCTTCTTCACCACCTCCTTCCTCATCCATGAGCTCCTGTCCGACCCATGATTGAGTCGGTCTTTGACATATGGTTGCGAGTTTGATTCTCTTGGAGCTGCATAAACTTGGCGAGGTGAATTAGCATAAGATTGATGGTGTGCTTGTGAATTATACCTGTCCCGTGATTTATATGAATATAAGTCGGCATGGGAAGGCATGGATGACCATGGCATTGGTGTCCCAAAAGAATTTCGCGGAGTCGGCATGTTTAGCTTCTTCTTTCGCCAATCCCGATCTTCAGATTTACACCTTGGGGGTGAGTTCGATGTTTTAGGTTCGTTTGGCTGATAAGCACTCTTTGCCTCACTTATGTTCTGATATTTTTCGAATAATTGCGCGAAAGTGACTTTCGACTTTTTACCTTTGTGCTAACCATGTCCCTTGCTTTGTTTGCTCTTGCGTGCATCGGTCTTTGGATTTTGTTGGTGCCCCCAAGTGCTAGATGTCTCTGATGTAGCTTTGATCGAATTCCTGTCTTCAAGATTGCCCGCTTGAATAATTTATTAACGCGATAAACCGGCCCCATCATCTTCAGCGTGTACTCATTCGTCTTGGGAGGAGCCAGCTTGCAGCCGGGTCAACACATGATCGCCGTCAAGATTACTCATAGCTGTTTGATACGTCTCCAACGTATCTATAATTTTTGATGGTTTCATGATATTATCTTGTCAAACTTTGGATGTTTTGTATGCCTTTTATATATTTTTTGGGACTAACTTATTAACTCAGTGCCAAGTGCCAGTTCTTGTTTTTCCATGTTTTTGACCCCTTTCAGAGGAGGATTTTGAACGGAGTCCAAACGGAATGAAACTCCCAAAAGGATTTTTTCCGAAACAGAAAAAGATCGGGAAGCCGGAGAATCAAGGAAGGGGGCCTGCAGGGACCCCGAAAGCCCTGACGGCGCGGCCAGGGGGGCCGCCCCCTGGCTTGTGGGCTCCCTGGGCCACCTCTGCCCTAGGTTTTGTGCCTATATATTCCCTAAAATCCCAGAAAAAATCAGGAGATCATCGAAAATACTTTTTCGCCGCCGCAAGCTTCTGTCTCCGGAAGATCCCATCTGGGACACGTTCTGGTGCCCTGCCGGAGGGGGATTCGGATACGGAGGGCTTCTTCATCAACACCATGACCTCTCCGATGATGCGTGAGTAGTTCACCATAGACCTACGGGTCCATAGCTAGTAGCTAGATGGCTTCTTCTCTTTGTTGGATCTTCAATACAAAGTTCTCCATGATCTTCATGGAGATCTATTCGATGTAATCTTCTTTTGCGGTGTGTTTGTCGAGATACGATGAATTGTGGATTTATGATCAGATTATCTATGAATCTTATTTGAGTTTCTTCTGATCTCTTTTATGCATGATTTCATATCCTTGTAATTCTCTTCGAGTTGTGGGTTTTGTTTGGCCAACTAGATCTATGATTCTTGCAATGGGGGAAGTGCTTGGTTTTGGATTCATACCGTGCGGTGACCTCACCCAGTGACATAAGGGGTAGCGAGGCACGCATCGTGTTGTTTCCATCAAGGGTAAAAAGATGGGGTTTTCATCATTGGTTTGAGTTTATCCCTCTACATCATGTCATCTTGCTTAAGGCATTACTCTGTTTGTCATGAACTCAATACACTAGATGCATGCTGGATAGCGGATGATGTGTGGAGTAATAGTAGTAGATGCAGAAAGTATCGGTCTACTTGTCTCGGACGTGATGCCTATATGTATGATCATTACCTTAGATATCGTCATGACTTTGGGCGGTTCTATCAATTGCTCGACAGTAATTTATTCACCCACCGTAATACTTGCTATATTGAGAGAAGCCTCTAGTGAACACTATGGCCCCCGGGTCTACTCCACACCATATTTTCAGCTTTACACTTTTTACTTCGTTGCACTTTCCGCCTTCAGATCTCAGTTTGCAATCAATCTTGAAGGGATTGACAACCCCTTTAAAGCGTTGGGTGCAAGCTCTTTTGTGTTTGCGCAGGTACTATGGACTTGACGAGATTCTCCTACTGGATTGATACCTTGGTTCTCAAACTGAGGGAAATACTTACTGCTCCTGTGCTGCATCATCCTTTCCTCTTCAAGGGAAAAACCAACGCAAGCCCAGCCTCCGTCAACGTGTCAATCTCTGGCACTATTGTCTGTTGCGGTAGCACCGTCTGACCATCATATTGTGTTCCAACAATTTCCAATCGTCCTTCGACGACCGACTGTGTGGCTTGATGAAGCACGCTGTAGTCTCTGATTTTCTGCTCGAATGAATTGGGCATTCGCTCTTGTCTTGACAATTCAATATGGTGATCTTCTATGATAATTGGATTAGTCGACGATGCACCGACAATGTGATCACCTACGCCCAAACTAATGGGGCACTGTTCATCCCTTCGCTGATATTGGGATACTGTATTTTGAATTAAGAAAACGAGTGGTGTTGGCTTAACATCATCCAACTCGGCTATGCATCATTTTTTGTCCACTTTTTCCGATTTTCCTGAATCGGCTATCTTGAAGGACTTTGAACCATGCTTTATGTTTCTGCAACCAAAATAGTTACAGAATATATGTCCCATCTAAGACCAACTGTTAGCCCGGCATGAAACAATCAAAGTTGTCCATATGAAAATGAAGCTTAGCCGATATGACAGTGACAACTTTGGTTGGAATAGATTGCCACTATTAGCCTCTACAAATGGTACAACATGTTGTCCAACATAATTAGTGACAATATTATTCCTAGCAAACAAATTACTTATCTCGACTAGTCTTTCAACATTAATTAGAATTGTACTGGAAGATGCATCGATAGTATAATTTTGATCGAATCGGAAGACAAGTAAATTGTTGACTAGGCGAACCTCTTCGAAGACGTCGGGAGAATGCGACATCGGCACAACAGGTACATTGCTTTGACCTGCCTCTGTATAACTCTCCAACACTTCGACTTCCTCTTCTGGCTCTCCTGCCTCATAACTTGGATGCTTATTATTAACCAAACATCATTCGACTTTACTTTCTCGCTCTTGATGTTCATATTTAATCGAATTTTGTTTGGTCATCTCTTTTTGTTCTTAATGCTCATCATCTTTGGCACAAAAATCATTGGGCATGATGTAAGCTCCCTTACATCCAGAAAAATCGAGCATGTCCGTTTGATGTGTTTGCCGTTCCTTAGCTTGGTGAAGCTTGCATCTTCTATTTTGGTACACCTAGCAATAATTGGCTTGATGCACTCGGCATTAGCCGACGATGTAATCGAATGGATCCATCCACTCGGCTGGCATGATGTACTCAACCGGTTCGATGCACTCGACTATCTTGCTGCACTCGGCCTTAACTAGCTCGATGCACTCGGCTGACTTGTTGCACTCGGCCTTAACTGGCTCGATGCACTCGGTCTTGACTCCGTGCACTCAGCCTTAACCATTTCGGTGCTCAATTCGGTTTCATCCGAACCCTTAATTGTCTTGGCTTTAAAGGAATTTTTGGACTTGGCTATAAATGACTTGGTAATATTTGACTTTGTTTCAACCGGATCCACCGTACTAGTCGAGTGAATCTGTTTTTTCTAATTTGTTTGCAACGTTTCTTTTTTATCTTGCCATAACATCACCGAAGGGCCAGCATGGTTGCTGCATGGAGGAAGGCACTCGGCGTATTGTTGTAAATATGCCTCTTCATGCTTCTTCTTGAGTGTTTCTTAAGCAAGTCGACATTTTGTTGGTAATTTCTCAAGAGTCGGTGTAGTAAAATTGTTGATGCAATATCCTGTGAGCTTTGACTTGATCTCGTCCATCCGGGCCATATGTTTTTCTTCAAATCCGTCTCTGCAAGTATTGGCTTGCCCCCAATGCTTTTAGGATCTTTCGACACTGAATTGATGTTGCCAAAATTTTGCAATTGTACACGGGGTGTATAACATGCTGCAACGATAGGTGAGGAGACATGCACTGTTGTTGAATATTTCCTCTTGATAATTTGATCAACCGGCAATACTTCGTCTTCTTTCAAAACCATAGCTCGTATTGCCTCATAATCAGGAACCAACCCTTATCACATAGCGCTGATCTTCTTATTTTGGGCCAAATAATGCAGCGAGAGGCACCTCATCTCTTTCAATATTAGGCACATACGCTCCTGTAGAACCTCCATTCACTCGGCCAAAACAATGAAGGCGAGCCGAATCATGAATATTTTTAGTGGCATATGTCGCTGGACAATTAATATCATGAGGTACAGTATATGATGATTGGGGATAACCGGCCAAATAGCTAAGGGAAACATGGCCGATTCCCCCATCCATCGGCATGTTTGGTGATGAACCCGCATACTGCGAGCCGGCTGCCAATGGATAAATTTTTTGGACACACTCCTGTACATGAGGGTGTCCTATATTGAGCATTTGAACTAATCATGTTGTTCACCGTCATATTGAAAGGTGTTGGCGATGCACGAAAGTTTGGATCCATAAGTTGCATGTCGCGATTATGTAAATTCCAAGCTTCTCCAATGGAATAACTATTCGGCATTTGCTTGTTAGGGCTAGACGACATGACATGTCTATTGAAAGATGTAGCAACACCAACATGATGGTTATTGGCATCTATGTAAGGAGACTCATGATACATGTTACCTCGTAGATTGCAGTCGCTTGATGACGCTCTCCTCGTAGCTAGAACAGGTTGGAGACCGTTCGAAGCTTCTTCCCGAGCGGAGTCGACAAAAAGTGTGTTGACACATGACGCTGGGGGTGATACACCGCAGCTCACGTCGAAAGAGACCCGACTGACAATGTGATGCGCAAGACAGTCGACGAGTGCTTTTGCACACCTGAAGCCCCACACGCCCGGGACGGACCCCGTCAGGGAGTGTGGTGGCTATGGGCTGCCCTAGGTCGTCTTGACTGACCCTAGGGACTTGTGGATCGCTGACCTCCAAACGAAGAATGAACGAAGAACGAGAAAGAAGAAGAACAAGGGAGAGAGATAAATGTAAAGGCAAAAAGTAGTAGATTGATTTGTTTGATTGTGTGTTGGTTCAATCGGCCATCACCTCCAATATACATAAGGGGCGGCTAGACTTTCCGTACATGCAAAGGATTCATCTAGGCTTTCCTTACAAGAAAATTACACCAAATCACGTCCTAGAGTCCTAATTCCACTCTAACTCGGATTCAACCCAAAACTGACCCAAACTCATGTCTTCCTCCTTGCGTGATCCATAGAATGTGCATAGGACATCCGATTAAGATGATTTATATATAAAAATCAGTCGGCTCAACGAGACGAACAATTCTTCTGTTGATCAATTTTCCAAATAAGGCCATCTTGAATACTCCACGAGGTCATCTTTAACTTTCATTTGGATTCGGTCCTCTAGTTGACTAAGTGGCGCTACTTATCAGACATGTGTGTGACTGGGCGCGCCATTTTTGTCCTCGTGGTATGGACTGGCACTAACTTTTGCACACAATTTCGTATTGAGATGATTTATATGTTGAAATCTATCGTTTTGACTAGACGAAGACAATCCGTGTTGAACATTTTTCCATACTTCAAAGCTGTCTTGTGGGCTTAATGGGCCGAACAGTACTCTGAATATAAAATCTCAGCATTTTGAACACTGCTTCGGCCTTCGAGATGAGATTGGACAGCGATGGCCCAAACTTCAAAAATGTTCATGCCAACACCACAAAACTTTTTCATGTGGAGCACTTATTCATTTGAATCCATCTTAATAAGATTTTCTTCCACGCCAAAATCTGGTGTCAACACTCCGGTGCCTCGAGGGCGTCCGAAAAGTAGCTCAGGGCCTTTCCACTCGGTTCAAAGATGAAACACTCCGGTGCCTCGAGGGTGTCCGATTCAGGATTGAAGATTTTTGAATGATTGGACTAGCTTGGGAGCTTTGCGCCATGTGGTGGCATTCGGTTGTCTCTCGGGAGAGATATCCTAGTAACTCATGTGAGTGTATGCTTGGAACTGTGAGTGCTCTTGTACAAATGAGGATTGATCCTTCTTGCGTCCCAGGGCAACTCTTTCGATCATGTCTGTATGCATATGAGTGAATTAGGGAACGTAGGGGGTATTCGGCAGAACTAAATGTGTTCTTTTGGGCAAGTGGCCATGGAGACCACTCAGGACAAATCGCCGCACGATTTTCATGGATTTGAAATGTGGGCGACGCATGCGCGGAAGTGGTTGCATCGCATTAGTGGGGACAGTAGACGCGACACATCGATTACCATGCCTCGATTTTTGCCACATGCCTTAGATGCACTGTTTACGGGATCTCGCAGATCTCGTCTTGCTCGTTGATTGATGGCTCGAGAAACACGAGATCGGGGTATACAGGAAGTGGGTTGAGAGAAAGAGAGAGAGGGTATCATATCTCACTTCTCCCCTTTCAAGTCCTCCATCACTCCACCGAATCTTGACGCCCGCTCTCTCTATAGTCACTCGTTCTCTAAGGCCGATCGGACCGCAGAGGATGACGAGGAGCACAACTGTGAAGACTGAGAAGGCAAAGAAGGGCTTGCATGGGTCCTCCTCTAGCGTTTGCGCGTCGAGCGGGCAGATCTAGGGCGGCTAGTTGGCCTTGCGGGTCATCGAGGGTCGCGTGTTGGAGATCGAGAGCCAAGTGTTCTTGTGTGCCGGGAGCTGACGACTGTTGGCGGCCGGTGAGCTCGAGCCATCGTCGCAAGGGGACGTGTGGGTACTCCTTGTGACCCACGTCGAGCATAGTTTTTCGCTGCCTCCACACCCATTATTCCGAGCCTTCCTTGCCTACTTTGGAGTGCAACTTGATCATCTTCCCCCCAACAACATTTCCTATTTGGCCGCTTTTGTTTCTCTTTGCAAAAACTTCATCGAGTGTGACCCACACTGGGGGTTCTTTAAGCACCTCTTCACATGTCGTTCGACGACTTTGAAGAAGGCCTCACAGAGAGGGTAGAAAACCCATGTGAATCAGCTTTGCGGAGGCCTTGGAATACAGCTTAGTGGGAAAGTTAGCTTCCCATCGATGTCATTTCCTGACTCGATGAAGGGCTCGCAGGACTCTTGGTTTTATTGTGAGGATGTCGCAGTCATTGGCGATCAGTTGGGCCTCCCGTCGTACTTGGCATAACAAGCGTTATCCCCTTCCTCCTTGACTGTGCCTAAGGAGGAGAAGACTCATGTGGAAATCTTAGTGATGGCCGTGGTGACTATAGAGAGGAAGAGCCTCAATGGGATGGGCCTTCTCGATATCTTCCTTCAGAGGAGGATCCAACCTATGCAGGCCTGAGCTCACCCCATGTGTATGCACGAGGGGTCGAGTGACCCCACGCGGACTCACTTGGAGGAGCTTGACGCGAAGGACTGGAGGTAAAGCTCATGGCCATCACCTCAGCGCGTGACAACCCACGTTGCACCAGGGTGATAGTCCCTTTACACAAGGAGCACCCAACGATTGAGGTAATCTCAAATATTTTTGCCCGAGTGTTCCTGAAGTTGATTGTTGTTTTCTCAATAGATTTGCTTGTTTTCACTTGACAGACCTTCACAAAGATGGTGAGCGTGGTGCCAGTCGTTGACTGTGCACCTGTTGATGTGGCGAGCGACACCGAGCACCAGGAGGACTCGGGAGATGGAGAGGATAATGATGACAAAGACGAGTCTCACGAGGATGGTGATGACCCCGAGGAATGGGAAGATGTTAGGTCTTTGCCGTTGGAAAATGTCTTGATTGAGACTCCCTCCAAGGCGCACCAAGATTTGGGGCCCGCACAAATGGTGCAAGGGGCCTAGTGCCTCCAAGCCGACTACGGCCACTTCCTACTCGTAGCTCCAAACGGGAGCGGGGTCAGCTTGCCGGGTCACCCGGGAAAGTGGCCAAGCAACCCAAGATTTTGGTGGCAAAAAACCAAAAGGCGGTCCTACCATGGATCAAGGTGGATGTACGTGTAGCATCAGCGTAAGCACTTCATGTCTATTCCTTTTACTCTTCCAACAGATATTTCAGAGAGCAATCCGAATGGTTTGATCTCACGAATGACTTTTGTTGTAGTGCGTATATTCAACCACTTTGCTCGACCCGAAGATCCTGGAGAAGGGACAAGCAGAAGCAGATGTTGTATCCTCGAAAGCCGACCTACTCACTTGTATTTCATTTGATTGTCATGTCTTTCCACATTCTCAATGCCCGAGTGTCTTTGAGCGCTTGCAGGGCCACATGAGGTGATCGATCTCGACGGGGACGACAAGGTCGATTTGCCAAACCCTTCGGTCAACGCGGACATCATGATGCAAGATGCTTTTCCTCCCCGAGTGACTAGAACTTCTCTAGCCAAAGCCCCACCTCCGATTCGGGATACTACCCCAAGGGACGGAGCCGCACTCGGATCTAGTGCATCGGCTACTACGTTCATAATCAGCTCGTCGCGTAATAGGTCATCGCTTTTCTCTATAGATTTTTTCGTTTTATCCATAGTAGTTTGTTGTTTGGTGGCAATCTTGACAAGTTGATAATAGCTAGGTTTCAAGTCATCATGATATTCATCTTTGCTATCGGAGCCAAGGAGTACGCTGGAGCATTACAATTATCAATGGCTTCATTGTTTATGAGGGGGCCATTATCTTCAGGGTCGAAGATAGATGGAGAGACGAATGCACAAGCCATAGCCAAACCAACAACTTCAAAATCAGACTCCTTAGATTCCTCTTCAGCTTCAGATTGAGCTTCAGCGTCAGAACCCATTTCCTTTCTAATGGAAGCATGAGCTTTGCCAGGGGTTCTCTTCTTATGTGATGAAGACTTGGAAGAAGACTTGTGATGATATTTCTTCTTATATTTGTCAGATCATACTCCTTGCTCTTCTTCTTCGATTCCTTCTCCCATCGAGGACAATCAGCAATGAGGTGAACTACTTTCTTCACTTTGTGACAGATTTGCTTCTTGTTGTCACGCAAAGACATTTCACCAGATTTCTTGGACTCGCGCCTTGAATACTTTCCAAAGCGCTTTGAGTTGGCAAAGTTCTCGAGCTTCCTTACGAGAAGAGCTAGTTCTTTGCCAATGTCTTTGGCACCATCAGAATTGCATTCAGATTCTTTTTTGAGAACATGAGAGTGACCATAACTTGAACCATAGATTTCCATCTTCTCAGCTTGTTGGAACTCGTGGGTGTTCAACCTCTCCAGTATATCATCTGGATCTAGTTCCTTGAAGTCTAGGCCTTCTTGGATCATGAGAGAAAGCATGTCAAAGCAACTATCAAGAGATCTCAATAGATTCTTTTAAACTTCATGTTTGGTGATATCAGTAGCTCCTAGAGAATTCAACTCATTTGAGATATAAGTGAGTCGGTCAAACATGAGCTGGACATTTTCATTGTCAGGCCTTTTTAAGCGGTTGAACAGGTTGCAGAGCACATCTACACGCGAGTCTCTCTAAGATGAGACACCTTCATTGACTGTGGATAGTCATTCCTAGATTTGCTTCATAGTTTCAAGATCACTCAAAGGCCATATTGTCCTTTGGTTAGATGACCATAGATAATATTCTTGGCAGTTGAGTCCAGTTGAGAAAATCTCTTCACATCAACATAAGTGACACCTTTTCCAATCTTGGGAACTCTAGCCATGACAACATACCAGAGGTCATTGTCAATGGCTTTGATATGCATACACATCTTGTTCTTATAGTAGGGGTACTGAGTGCGTTGAAGACATGGCACGCTCCGGAGATCTTAATTATCCCTACAGTCGACATAGCTAAAACTCTAGGTGGTTAAACCGAAACACAAAACAAGGGAGTACCTTGTTGTGATACCAATTGAAAGTGCTAGTTATCGACTAGAGAGGGGGGAGGTGAATTGGTGATTTTGATGAAAATGATTCAAAAGAGTAAATGTATTAAAAGTATGTGGAAGAGGAACAGGATAAAGTGGGGATAACTATCAAGTATCTATGAAAAGCATGGAATGCAACAAAGACATACATGCATGTTAAGCAATGTCATCATACACACTAAGATGAATCAAAGATAAACCTAGATAGTATGAAGATAAACAACAGGTATGAGTGTCTTCACGGTATGTCTTCAGATAATTTTGATCAAGAAATGGCTTCATAGTACAATACATTATGTATCCGAGTGAAAGCTAGAACCAGCAACTTGATGAAGATGAATGATTTGTTGGACGAGTTCCAGTTGCTATGAAATCCAGTAGCCTCATCTTCCCATTGTTCCCATTGAGCCGAGGTCACTTAGGCCATGCCCAATCACTGAGGTAAGTCTTTAAGGGAGACTTTCGAAACTCGTATAAACTTGGTCACCTTGCAATCCACAATGACTCTTGGATGATCTAGACCAAGATGCCTACCCGTCTGGAAGATCACAGTCTTCAAGTATAAGAAGTCTTCAGTTCACTCACAACAAAATGACTTCGGTGATGCTTAAACACGCTAGCTCTAGGTGTTTGGGTTTATCCTCGCATGATAGTCCTCTCTCTCTCTCTCTCAATGTCTTCGAGGTGGGTTGTTCCAAAATGACAACAATCGTATCTAACTCTGAGCATCCACCAACTTATGATGGAGGAGGTGGGATATTTATAGCTAGCACGCAAACCCGACATGATATGACCAAAATGACCCAGGGTAAATGGCCAACCGACACGTGTTCCAATGGACAGATTTCCTCTCATTGTCTTCACTCGAAGACATAGGTATTTTGGGTAGAGCATCACGTCAGCATTTGACGTCGATCACATCAATCCCACTTAATAGTATGGTGGTTCCTATGACTTCGGAAAGAAGAAACAAAAACAACCAAAGATTTGTCTTCGCGTTTCATTATCTTCAAGCGATTATCTTCACGCACCACCAATGGCTTCGGCCATCATCAGTGTCTTCAGACATTTTTAGGGCTCGTCTTCCATGGTTAAACCAAATATCCACATGCTTCTATCTGTGCTAACCTGTGACATCTCACAAATACATTAGTCCCTCAAACACGTTTGTCTTTAGTACTCCAAAACCAACAAGGGGTGGCACTAGATGCACTTACAAATCCTCAGGGACAGATCAGCCCTGGTCATTCCCTGATTAGAGTAACAAATTGAGCAAGTGCTCGACTACCTCCACAGGCTTCAATGGGACGTCGGGAAGAATGACCAAGAGATCGTTCCCAATGAGGAGCTTCTGAATGACTTGGAGTCCATGATGGACCAAGTGAGGGATATTTCAAGCCGAGTGCAAGCCTGGAAGAAGTCGTCATCTCAACGGGGATGATGTCGCCCTTTCCCTCGTCCGAGTTCAATTCAAGGGAGTGGAGGAGGAGAAATTTAAGTCGCTCAAGGTCATGAAGAGGAAGCACGTCAAGTTCTAGGACTTCATGGAGACGTTTCAAGAGGATGCCACCCAGATTGCAGACGATATCGACGTCGACACATTTTTTGACGCAACAAATTCACCTCCATCCGAGTGATCCTCGAAGGAAAAACTTTAAATTTGATTTGCCTCAGGATGCCAAGTGGCCAATGTAATCGGTGAACCTTATTCGATCCTGGGGCTCCTGTCGTTTGAACCTTTAATCTGAACAATATACAAGTTGCTTTCTTTGTTTTCATTCGTCTTTTTTGAACTTGTTTTTGTCATACCTTGAATAGGTTACGCGAGTCCCTAAGTGCGGTTGAGACCTCATGCGGAGTATCGAATAACTTAGGCGGCCATTGGGCGGCACCTAAGTCCTCGAGTGTTAGTTATGATCGCACTCGTGTCCACTAGGACTTAGGCGAATTTAGGTTCGCGACAAAGTCCCTAAGGGAGAAATCTTTGTTGGAATTATGCCCTAGAGGCAATAATACATATCGTTATTATTATAATTCCTGTATCAAGATAATCGTTTATTATCCATGCTATAATTGTATTGAATGAAGACTCATTTACATGTGTGGATACATAGACAAAAAACTGTCCCTAGCAAGCCTCAAGTTGGCTAGCCAGTTGATCAAAGATAGTCAGTGTCTTCTGATTATGAACAAGGTGTTGTTGCTTGATAACTGGATCACGTCATTAGGAGAATCACGTGATGGACTAGACCGAAACTAATAGACGTAGCATGTTGATCGTGTCATTTTGTTGCTACTGTTTTCTGCGTGTCAAGTATTTGTTCCTATGACCATGAGATCATATAACTCACTAACACCGGAGGAATACTTTATGTGTATCAAACGTCACAACGTAACTGGGTGACTATAAAGATGCTCTACAGGTATCTCCGAAGGTGTTCGTTGAGTTAGTATGGATCAAGACTGGGATTTGTCACTCCGTGTGACGGAGAGGTATCTCAGGGCCCACTCGGTAATACAACATCACACACAAGCCTTGCAAGCAATGTGACTTAGTGTAAGTTGCGGGATCTTGTGTTACGGAACGCGTAAAGAGACTTGCCGGTAAACGAGATTGAAATAGGTATGCGGATACTGACGATCGAATCTCGGGCAAGTAACATACCGAAGGACAAAGGGAATGACATACGGGATTATATGAATCCTTGGCACTGAGGTTCAAACGATAAGATCTTCGTAGAATATGTAGGATCCAATATGGGCATCCAGGTCCCGCTATTGGATATTGACAGAGGAGTCTCTCGGGTCATGTCTACATAGTTCTCGAACCCGCAGGGTCTGCACACTTAAGGTTCAACGTTGTTTTATGCGTATTTGAGTTATATGGTTGGTTACCGAATGTTGTTCGGAGTCCCGGATGAGATCACAGACGTCACGAGGGTTTCCGAAATGGTCCGGAAACGAAGATTGATATATAGGATGACCTCATTTGATTACCGGAAGGTTTTCGGAGTTACCAGGAATGTACCGGGAATGACGAATGGGTTCCGGGAGTTCACCGGGGGGGGGGGGGCACCCACCCCGGGGAAGCCCATGGGTGTTTGGAGTGCAGCACCAGCCCTTAGTGGGCTGGTGAGACAGCCCAAGAGAGGCCTATGCGCATAGGAAAGAAAATCAAAGAGGAAAGGAAAAAAAAAGAAGGAGGTGGGAAAGGGAAGAAGGACTCCACCTTCCAAACCAAGTGGATTTCGGTTTGGGAGGGGGAGGCCTTCCCCCTTGGCTCGGCCGACCCCCTTGGGAGTCCTTGGACCCCAAGGCAGGTCTCCCGCCTCCTCCTCCTATATATAGTGGGGTTTTAAGGCTGATTTGAGACAACTTCACCACGGCAGCCCGACCACATATCTCCACGGTTTCACCTCTAGATCGCGTTTCTGCGGAGCTCGGGCGGAGCCCTGCTGAGACAAGATCATCACCAACCTCCGGAGCGACGTCACGCTGCCGGAGAACTCTTCTACCTCTCCGTCTCTCTTGCTGGATCAAGAAGGTCGAGATCATCGTCGAGCTGTACGTGTGCGGAACGCGGAGGTGCCGTCCGTTCGGCACTAGATCGTGGGACTGTTCGCGGGACAGTTCGCGGGGTGGATCGAGGGACGTGAAGACGTACCACTACATCAACCGCGTTCACTAACGCTTCTGCTGTATGGTCTACAAGGGTACGTAGATCACACAGCCCCTCTCGTAGATGGACATCACTATGATAGGTCTTCGTGCGCGTAGGAAAAATATTGTTTCCCGTGCGACGTTCCCCAACAGTGGCATCATGAGCTAGGTTCATGCGTAGATGTCTTCTCGAGTAGAACACAAAAGTTTTTGTGGGTGGATATGTGCGTTTTGCTGCCCTCCTTAGTCTTTTCTTGATTCCGCGGTATTGTTGGATTGAAGCGGCTTGGACCGACATTACTCGTACGCTTACGAGAGAATGGTTTCATCGCTACGAGTAACCCCGTTGCTCAAAGATGACTGGCAAGTGTCGGTTTCTCCAACTTTAGTTGAATCGGATTTGACCGAGGAGGTCCTTGGATGAGGTTAAATAGCAACTCATATATCTCCGTTGTGGTGTTTGCGTAAGTAATATGCGATCCTACTAGATACCCATGGTCACCACCGAAAACATGCAACAACAAAATTAGAGGACGTCTAACTTGTTTTTGCAGGGTATGCTTGTGATGTGATATGGCCAAACGATGTGATGTGATATATTGTATGTATGAGATGATCATGTTGTAATAGATTATATCGACTTGCACGTCGATGGTACGGCAACCGGCAGGAGCCATAGGGTTGTCTTTATAACTAACGTTTGTGCTTGCAGATGCGTTTACTATTTTGCTAGGATGTAGCTTTAGTAGTAATAGCATGAGTAGCACGACAACCCCGATGGCGACACGTTGATGGAGATCATGGTCGGGCGCCAGTGACAAGAAGATCGTGCCGGTGCTTTGGTGATGGACATCAAGAAGCACGTGATGATGGCCATATCATGTCACTTATGAATTGCATGTGATGTTAATCCTTTTATGCACCTTATTTTCCTTAGAACGACGGTAGCATTATGAGGTGATCTCTCACTAAAATTTCAAGACGAAATTGTGTTCTCCCCGACTGTGCACCGTTGCTACAGTTCGTCGTTTCGAGACACCACGTGATGATCGGGTGTGATAGACTCAACGTTCACATACAACGGGTGCAAAAAAGTTGCGCACGCGTAACACTCGGGTTAAGCTTGACGAGCCTAGCATGTGCAGACATGGCCTCGGAACACATGAGACCGAAAGGTCGATCATGAATCATATAGATGATATGATTAGCATAGGGATGCTTACCACTGAAACTATACTCAACTCACGTGATGATCGGACTTGAGCTAGTGTAAGTGGATCATGAACCACTCAAATGACTAGAGAGATGTACTTTTTGAGTGGGAGTTTGGCGAATAATTTGACTAAGTTAAACTCTAATTATCTTGAACATAGTCTAAGTCCACTTTGAATATATTTGTGTTGTAGATCATGGCTCACGCTACAGTCATCCTGAATTTTAATACGTTCCTAGAGAAAGCTAAGTTGAAAGATGATGGAAGCAACTTTGTAGACTGGGCTCGTAATCTTAAGCTAATCTTACAAGATGGGAAGAAGGATTATGTCCTTAATGCTGCGCTAGAAGATGAACCACCCGCTATGGCTGATCAGGATGTTAAGAACGCTTGGTTAGCGCGTAAGGAGGACTACTCAATAGTTCAATGTGCAGTCTTGTATGGCTTAGAACCGGGACTTCAACGTCGCTTTGAGCGTCATGGAGCATTTGAGATGTTCCAGGAGTTGAATTTTATCTTTCGGAAGAACGCCCGGATCGAGAGGTATGAGACCTCCGATAAATTCTATGCTTGCAAGATGGAGGAGAACTCGTGTGTCAGTGAACATGTGCTCAAAATGTCTGGGTACTCAAACCGTCTAGCTGAGCTGGGGATTGAACTCCCGCAAGAAGCTATCACTGACAGAATCCTTCAATCACTGCCGCCAAGCTATAAAGGCTTTGTGTTGAACTACAACATGCAAGGATGAACAAGTCTCCCGACGAGTTGTTTGCGATGCTGAAAGTCGCAGAGTCTGAACTCCGTAAAGAACATCAAGTGTTGATGGTGAATAAGACCACTAGTTTCAAGAGAAACGGCAAAGGCAAGAAGGGTAATTCGAAGAAGAGCGGCAAACCTGTTGCCAATCCGACGAAGAAACCCAAAGCTGGACCTAAGCCTGAAACAGAGTGTTACTATTGCAAGGGTATGGGTCACTGGAAGCGCAATTGCCCCAAGTATCTGGCTGATAAGAAGGTGGCCAAAGAAAAATCAGGTATATTTGATATACATGTTATTGATGTGTACTTAACCGGCTCTCGTAGTAGTGCCTGGGTATTCGATACCGGTTCTGTTGCTCATATTTGCAACTCGAAATAGGAACTGCGGAATAGATGAAGGCTGGCGAAAGATGAAGTGACGATGCGCGTGGGAAATGGTTCCAAGGTTGATGCAATCGCCGTCTGCACAGTCTCACTTCAGTTACCGTCAGGATTAGTTATGAACTTAAATCATTGTTATTTAGTGCCTGCGTTGAGCATGAACATTATATCCGGATCTTGTTTATTGCGAGACGGTTACTCTTTTAAGTCAGAGAATAATGGTTGTTCTATTTCTATGAGTAACATCTTTTATGGTCATGCACCCAATGTGAGAGGATTGTTCATATTGAATCTTGATAGTGATACACACATACATAACATTGAGACCAAAAGAGTTAGAGTTAACAATGATAGCGCCATATTTTTGTGGCACTGCCGCTTAGGTCATATTGGTGTAAAGAGCATGAAGAAACTCCATGCCGATGGACTTTTGGAGTCACTTGACTTTGATTCACTTGACACATGCGAACCATGCCTCATGGGCAAGATGACTAAAACTCCGTTCTCCGGAACAATGGAGCGTGCAAGTGACTTGTTGGAAATCATACATACCGATGTGTGTGGCCCGATGAGCGTAGAGGCATGCGGCGGATATCGTTATTTTCTCACCTTCACTGACGATTTGAGTAGATATGGTTATGTCTACTTAATGAAGCACAAGTCTGAAACATTTGAAAAGTTCAAGCAATTTCAGAGTGAAGTTGAAAACCATCGTAACAAGAAGATCAAGTTCCTACGGTCTGATCGTGGGGGTGAATATCTGAGTTTCGAGTTTGGTGCTCACTTAAGACAATGTGGAATTGTTTCACAGTTAACACCGCCTGGAACACCACAGCGTAATGGTGTGTCCGAACGTCGTAATCGTACTTTATTAGAGATGGTGCGATCTATGATGTCTCTTACCGATTTGCCATTATCATTTTGGGGTTATGCATTAGAAACAACTGCATTCACTTTAAATAGGGCACCATCAAAATCCGTTGAGACGACACCATACGAGCTGTGGTATGGCAAAAGGCCAAAGTTGTCGTTTCTTAAAGTTTGGGGATGTGATGCTTATGTCAAAAAGCTTCAGCCTAAAAAGCTGGAACCCAAAGCGGAAAAGTGCATCTTCATAGGTTACCCAAAGGAGACAGTTGGGTACACCTTCTATCTCAAATCCGAGGGCAAAGTGTTTGTTGCTAAAAACGGAGCTTTTATCGAGAAGGAGTTTCTCTCGAGAGATTTGAGTGGGAGGAAGATAGAACTTGACGAGGTTGTCGAACCTCTCATCCCTCTGGATGGTGGCACAGGGCAAGGGGAAACCTCTATCGTTGCGACGCCGGTTGAGGAGGAAGTTAATGATGATGATCATGAAACTCCAGTTCAAGTTTCTGTCGAACCACGCAGGTCGACGAGACCACGTGCTGCTCCAGAGTGGTACGGTAATCCCGTCTTATCAATCATGTTGTTAGACAACAATGAACCTGCAAATTATGAAGAAGCAATGGTGGGCCCAGATTCCAACAAATGGCTAGAAGCCATGAAGTCCGAGATAGGATCCATGTATGAGAACAAAGTGTGGACTTTGGAGGTACTACCTGAAGGCCGCAAGGCTATTAAGAACAAATGGATCTTTAAGAGGAAGACGGACGCTGACGGCAATGTGACCGTTTATAAAGCTCGACTTGTGGCAAAGGGTTTTTCAGAAGTTCAAGGAGTTGACTACGATGAGACATTCTCACCCGTAGCGATGCTTAAGTCCGTCAGAATCATGTTAGCACTAGCTGCATTTTTCGATTATGAAATCTGGCAGATGGATGTCAAAACGGCGTTCCTTAACGGTTTCCTTAAGGAAGAGTTGTATATGATGCAACCCGAAGGTTTTGTCGATCCTAAGAATGCTAACAAGGTGTGCAAGCTCCAGCGATCCATTTATGGACTGGTGCAAGCATCTCGGAGTTGGAACAAACGCTTTGATGAGGTGATCAAAGCATTTGGGTTTATACAAGTGGTTGGAGAATCTTGTATTTACAAGAAAGTGAGTGGGAGCTCTGTGGCGTTTCTAATATTATATGTGGATGACATATTGCTGATTGGAAACAAGGTAGAGTTTTTGGAGAGCATAAAGGATTACTTGAATAACAGTTTTTCTATAAAGGACCTAGGAGAAGCTGCTTACATTCTAGGCATTAAGATCTACAGGGATAGATCAGAACGCCTGATAGGACTTTCACAAAGCACATACCTTGATAAAGTTTTGAAGAGGTTCAAAATGGAACAGTCCAAGAAAGGGTTCTTGCCAGTTTGACAAGGTACGAGATTGAGTAAGACTCAGTGCCCAGCAACTGATGAAGATAGAGAGCATATGCGCTCCGTCCCCTATGCTTCAGCCATAGGTTCTATCATGTATGCAATGTTGTGCACTAGACCGGATGTTAGCCTGGCCATAAGTATGGCAGGTAGGTTCCAGAGTAATCCAGGAGTGGATCACTGGACGGCGGTCAAGAATATCCTGAAGTACCTGAAAAGGACTAAGGAGATGTTTCTCGTGTATGGAGGTGACGAAGAGCTCGCCGTAAAAGGTTACGTCGATGCAAGCTTTGACACAGATCCGGACGACTCTAAGTCGCAAACCGGATACGTATTTATTCTTAATGGGGGTGCGGTAAGCTGGTGAAGTTCCAAGCAGAGCGTCGTAGCAGATTCTACATGTGAAGCGGAGTACATGGCTGCCTCGGAGGCAGCTAAGGAGGGTGTCTGGATGAAGCAATTCATGACGGATTTTGGAGTGGTGCCAAGCGCACCGAATCCAATAACCTTGTTCTGTGATAACACGGGTGCCATTGCCCTATCCAAGGAACCACGGTTTCACAAGAAGTCCAGACACATCAAACGACGCTTCAACCTCATCTGCGACTACGTCGAAGGGGAGGACGTAAATATATGCAAAGTGCACACGGATCTGAATGTAGCAGACCCACTGACTAAACCTCTTCCACGGGCAAAGCATGATCAACACCAGAACTGTATGGGTGATAGATTTATTACAATGTAATTCACATGATGATGTGAGGGCTAGATTATTGACTCTAGTGCAAGTGGGAGACTGTTGGAATTATGCCCTAGAGGCAATAATACATATAGTCATTATTATAATTCCTGTATCAGGATAATCGTTTATTATCCATGCTATAATTGTATTGAATGAAGACTCATTTACATGTGTGGATACATAGACAAAACATTGTCCCTAGCAAGCCTCAAGTTGGCTAGCCAGTTGATCAAAGATAGTCAGTGTCTTCTGATTATGAACAAGGTGTTGTTGCTTGATAACTGGATCACGTCATTAGGAGAATCACGTGATGGACTAGACCCAAACTAATAGACGTAGCATGTTGATCATGTCATTTTGTTGCTACTGTTTTCTGCGTGTCAAGTATTTGTTCCTATGACCATGAGATCATATAACTCACTAACACCGGAGGAATACTTTGTGTGTATCAAACGTCGCAACGTAACTGGGTGACGATAAAGATGCTCTACAGGTATCTCCGAAGGTGTTCGTTGAGTTAGTATGGATCAAGACTGGGATTTGTCACTCCGTGTGACGGAGAGGTATCTCAGGGCCCACTCGGTAATACAACATCACACACAAGCCTTGCAAGCAATGTGACTTAGTGTAAGTTGCGGGATCTTGTGTTACGGAACGAGTAAAGAGACTTGCCAGTAAACGAGATTGAAATAGGTATGCGGATACTGACGATCGAATCTCGGGCAAGTAACATACCGAAGGACAAAGGGAATGACATACGGGATTATATGAATCTTTGGCACTGAGGTTCAAACGATAAGATCTTCGTAGAATATGTAGGATCCAATATGGGCATCCAGGTCCCGCTATTGGATATTGACCGAGGAGTCTCTCGGGTCATGTCTACATAGTTCTCGAACCCGCAGGGTCTGCACACTTAAGGTTCGACGTTGTTTTATGCGTATTTGAGTTATATGGTTGGTTACTGAATGTTGTTCGGAGTCCTGGATGAGATCACGGACGTCATGAGGGTTTCCGAAATGGTCCGGAAACGAAGATTGATATATAGGATGACCTCATTTGATTACCGGAAGGTTTTCGGAGTGACCGGGAATGTACCGGGAATGACGAATGGGTTCCGGGAGTTCACCGGGGGGGCCCACCCACCCCGGGGAAGCCCATGGGTGTTTGGGATGCAGCACCAGCCCTTAGTGGGCTGGTGAGACAGCCCAAGAGAAGCATATGCGCATAGGAAAGAAAATCAAAGAGGAAAGGAAAAAAAGAAGG
Source organism: Hordeum vulgare subsp. vulgare (assembly GCF_904849725.1). NCBI lineage: Eukaryota > Viridiplantae > Streptophyta > Magnoliopsida > Poales > Poaceae > Hordeum > Hordeum vulgare. The sequence continues at coordinate 424,809,457 of NC_058521.1, read as the reverse complement.
TGGTGGGAAAGGGAAGAAGGACTCCACCTTCCAAACCAAGTGGATTTCGGTTTGGGAGGGGGAGGCCTTCCCCCTTGGCTCGGCCGACCCCTTGGGAGTCCTTGGACCCCAAGGCAGGTCTCCCCCCTCCTCCTCCTATATATAGTGGGGTTTTAGGGCTGATTTGAGACAACTTCGCCACGGCAGCCCGACCACATATCTCCACGGTTTCACCTCTAGATCGCGTTTCTGCGGAGCTCGGGCAGAGCCCTGGTGAGACAAGATCATCACCAACCTCCGGAGCGCCATCACGCTGCCGGAGAACTCTTCTACCTCTCCGTCTCTCTTGCTGGATCAAGAATGCCGAGATCATCGTCGAGCTGTACGTGTGCCGAACGCGGAGGTGCCGTCCGTTTGGCACTAGATCGTGGGACTCTTCGCGGGACTGTTCGCGGGGCGGATCGAGGGACGTGAAGACGTTCCACTACATCAACCGCGTTCACTAACGCTTCTGCTGTACGGTCTACAAGGGTATGTAGATTACACATCCCCTCTCGTAGATGGACATCACCATGATAGGTCTTCGTGCGCGTAGGAAAATTTTTGTTTCCCATGCAACGTTCCCCAACAATCTTCCTCACTCGGAATGTTATTGCTTGCACGACTCTGAGGTTGGAACTAAGCCCGTGAGTGAGGAAATCATCCACACTATGTATTTTTTTATCTTAGACGAATTCAGGTTCGCAACTAAGGTCCGCGGGTGAAGAAATCTTCTTACACTCGGGACATCTAGAGCTCACGCGAAGTCATCTTCACTGTAGAGCCCTCGGGCAAGGATATTTAACTTACTTGAAATATTATGTCCTAGAAGACAACATGGTCATAACTAAGCCCCCGAGTATGGAAATCTTGCATACTCAAGATTTTCTAACTTAGACGAAGTCAGGTTCGCAGCTAACGTTCCCGAGTGAAGAAATCTTCTCACACTCATAACTTTTAGAGCCCACACGAAGTCAGGTTCGCAGCGGAGCCCACGAGCGAGTATATCTTCCTTGCATAGAACGTTATAGCCTAGATAACAACATGGTCACAACTAAGCCCCCAAGTATGGAAATCTTTCATACTCAGGATTTTTTAAGTTAGACGAAGTCAAGTTTACTGTAAGGTTCCTGAGTGAACAAATATTTTTACACTCAAAACATTTAGAGCTTGGGCCAAGTTAGGTTCAGAGCGGAGCCCCCGAGTGAGGACATCTATTGGGAAACGTCGCATGGGAAACACAAAATTTCCTACGCTACAAAGATCTGTCTATGGAAATCAGAAGCTACGAGAGCGGGAGTGCATATACATACCCTTGTAGGTCACTAAGTGGAAGCGTTGAGAAACATGGTTGATGTAGTTGAACGTCTTTGCGATCCAATCACGACCCGTCCCGTGATCCAATCACGAACATCCCAATCAAGTGTCGAACGGACGACACCTTTGCGTTCAACACACGTACAACTCGATGACACCTTTACCAACTCGATCCAGCGAGCATGGGTGAAGTAGTATTTGATTTATCCACAACATGATGGCATGGTGGTGGAGGTGGTGATGCTATTACGGTAGGGTTACACCGATCGCTACCAAAACCGCAAACGGAGGAGAAAACGATCGAGGGAGAGATAGGGGCGCCAAGGGCTTGGTGTGTCCTCTTGGGGCGCCCCTCCCCTCTATATACAGGTGGACAAGTGTGGGGAACAGCCCCCCAAGCCCTAGGGCTCAGTGAAGGTGGGAGGAGGTGGAATCCTAGTCCTCTTTCCCTTCCATAGAAAGGTGGACTTTCCACCTTTCCCAATTGCATGGGCCTTGATGGAGTTGTGCGCCTGTCCTAGTAAGATCAGGGAGCCTCCCCTTATCCCATGAAAACCCTTGGGACATGGTTGAACCCTTGGTGGACTTTCGGACTCATCCAGAAGTTTCCAGAACCTTCTAGAAGCTTCCAGGTACAATATCGGAAAAACGTGAAACTTTTCCCGTAGCAAAAATATGACTTCTCATATATAAATATTTACCTCCGGACCATTCTGGAGCTCCTCGTGATGCCCAGGATCTCATCCGGGACTCCTAAAACATTGAGTCACCAACATAATAACTCAACTATTTTTTCGTCACCAAACATTAAATGCGCAGACCGTGCGGGTTCGCGAACTATGCAGACATGACCGAGACACCTCTGCGGTCAATAACCAATAGTGGGACCTGGATGCCCATATTGGTTCCTACACATTGTATAAAGATATATATTGGTCAAACGAATGATGTCAAGAATTCAGTTAATCCCGTATGCAGTTCCCTTTGTCCATCAGTATATTACTTGCCCGAGATTCGATCGTTGGTATCTCCATACCTAGTTCAATCTCATTACCGGCAAGTATCTTTACTAGTTATATAATACAATATGAAGTGACTTACTCCTTAGCCACATTGCTTGCAAGCTTATTGTGATGGTGTATTACCAAGTGGGTCCCGAGATACCTCTCTATCATACAGAGTGACAAATCCGAGTCTTGATCCATGCCAACTCCACAAACACCCTCGGAGATACATATATATCTTCTTTATAGTCACCCAACTACATTGTGACGTTTGATACACACAAGGCATTCTTCTGGTGTCGGCGCGTTGCGTGATCTCATGGTCATAGAACAGATACATTAACATGCATAAAGAAAAAGCAGTAAACTGGATACGATCAAACGCTATGTTTAAGGTTTGGGTCTTGTCCATCACGTCATTCTCCTAATGATGTGATACTGATATACAATGACAACTCATGTCTATGGCTAGGAATCCTTAGCCATCTTTGATCAACGAGGTAGTCCAGTAGAGGCTTACTAGGGACACTTTGTTGTCTATGTATCCACATATGTATATGGGTTTCCAATCAATACAATTATTGCATGGATAATAAACGATTATCATGAGCAAGGAAATATGACAATACATACTTTATTATTGAGTCTAGGGTATATTTCCAATAGTCTCCCACTTGCACGAGAGTCAATAATCTAGTTCACATCACCGTGTGATTAACACCCAATAAGTTGTGGGGTTTGATCATGTTTTGCTTGTGAGAGAGGTTTTTAGTCAATGGGTCTGCAACATTCATATCCATGTGTAATTTTCAAATCTCTATGTCATACTGTAGATGATGCTTCCATGTTCCATTTGGAACTATGAAATGACGGCTCCACTACACGAATCCGGTTTGCTACTTAGAGTCATCCGGATTGGTGTCAAAGCTTGCATCGACTTAACCCTTTATGATGAACTCTTTTATAACCTTCATAGCCGAGAATCATTTCCTTAGTCCTATAGTTACTATGGATAATTTTGACCGATGTCCAGTGATCCATTCCTGGATCACTATTGTACCCCTTGTCAGACTCATGGCAAGGCACACACCACGTGCGGTACAGAACATAACATACTATAGAGCCTACGACTAAGGCATAGGGGACGACTTTCGTCCTTTCTCTTTCTTTTGTTGAGGTAGAGCTTTGTTTCTTACTCAAATTCACACCTTAGAATACAGGCAAGAACTCTTTCTTTGGTTGGTCCATTTTGAACTCGTTCAAAATCTTGTCAAGGTATGTATTCATTGTAAGTTTTATCAAGCGTCTTGATCTATCTATACAGATCTTGATGCCCAATATTTTTAAGTAGCTTTATCCAGGTTTTCATTTGAAAAAATCCTTTCAAACAACCCTTTATGCTTTCGAGAAATTCTACATCATTTCCGATCAACAATATGTTAACCACATATACTTATCAGAAATTTCATAGTGCTCCCACTCACTTTCTTGTAAACACAAGTTTGTTCATAAACTTTGTATAAACTAAAAGCTTTGATCACACATCAAAGCGCTTGTTACAACTCCGAGATGCTTGCACTAGTTAATAAATGGATCACTGGAGCTTGCATGCCTTTGAGCATCCTCATGATCGACAAAACGTTCTAGTTGTATCACATACAACCTTTCCTCAAGGAAATCGTTAAAGAAACGATGTTTTGACATCGATGTGCCAGTTTTCATAATTGAAAAATGCAGCAACTCCTAATATAATTCCAACAGACTTTAGCATTGCTACAAGTGAGAAAGTAACCTTAGTCAACTCCTTGAACTTTTTGGACATTTACCATCATAGCATGTCTAAATGGTGACATTTACCATCACAACATGTCTTCCTTTTTAAAGATCCATTAGTACTTAATAGCCTTACGGCCATCAAGTAGTTCTTCCAAAGTCCACACTTTGTTTTCATACATGGATCCTATCTCGAATTTCATGGTGTAACTCCCAAGATGCGGTCCTATCCTTATTTTGGCGCGAGGGCCACGACAGGGATAGAAACGCATCTCCTCGTTTCGCAAGAATGGATATCATTACAAGTACATGTACTAAAAAGGTGAGTATATGGAATTGGCTTAGACTCGCCACAAGCTACATCAGAGTCACATCAGTACAATATATACAATCATCATGAAGAAGAGGAGGGTCCGACTACGGATGAAAATAAACGATAAAAGAATGACGTCCATCCTTGCTATCAAAGTTGTCAGAATCGTGACTCAAGTCTTAGAATCTTAAGATCTTACGATCCAAAATAGACCCTCCGATTCTACGATTTTGCTCATAAAATCTAAGTTTCTACGATCCTGGTAGTTAAGATTCTACGATTCACGACCCATAGCAACGGAGATCCGATCTGATTCAGAATCGCGATTCTGACAACTTTGCTTGCTACCCCAGGCTGCTGGCGTGGAACCCATCCTAGATCGATGAAGAAGAAGACCAAAACTCCAAATGAAAATTCAACGCGCTCACGTCAAAGTATTGCTTTACCTATACCTGCAACTGGTGTTGTAGAATCTGTGAGCCACACGGACTCAACAATCTTATTTCCAAAGGTATCAAGACTAGCAAGGCTTAATGGGTGAGGTATGGATAAGTGGTGAGGCTGCAGCAAACGACTAAGCCTTTATTTCATGTGGCTAACTTACGAGTACAAGAATAAAAGAGGGAGGATCTACGCATAATGGACGTGAACTAATAATGATCAACTGAATGATCTTGAACACCTACCTACATCAGACATAACCCCACTATGTCCTCGATCGGAGAAGGAGCTCATGACAGATACAGTCACTGTTACACACTCAGTTGGCATATTTTAATTAAGCTTACTTCAAGTTATCTAGAACTGGATGTTAAACAAAGTTTCCACGTTGCCACATAACCACGGGCACGGCTTTCCAAAAGATTTAACCCTGCAGGGGTGCTCCAACTAGTCCATCACAAACTACCACACGCTGTGACGGAATGACCTCGATCAGGGAAACCCATGATCTCCTCGGGTTCCTATTGGAAAACCTCAACCTCGAGATTAGCCAAAGCATCCTCGGAATCCCTCGCACAAGACGCTCGAGAAAGGAAAAACAAGTCCAGCAAGGCCGCTCGACGTGCCGACATCCCGATAGGAGCCGAGTATCTCATTCTCAGGACGCGACGGATGAGCGATGGTTACCACGCCAAACGCAGAGTTGCCCCGAGTAGCGTTAATAAGCTGCTCTGTTTTGGACAAGCACCATCAGCACTGGCCCTCCCTGTATTATGTTGAATTACTCTTCGGGTTCATGACGCCCTATGTTTTCTATATTAACAGAATTATTATGTTGGGCAAATATAATACCAATGTTGGTCCTTACCAGACGAGCTTTATCCCAAAACGAGAATCTAGGGGGTCCCCATAACAACCGCAAGCATGTTAGGAGTGCTCATTTATGGAACATAACACCGATAGACGAAACTAAGGCGATAAAGGTGGAACAAAACACCAGGCTAGAAAGGCCGAGCCTTCCACCTTTTACCAAATATATAGGTGCATTAAATTAAATAGCATTTAGTAGGGTGATATAACAAGGAACCCATGTTGACACATGGAAGCAACTGCACCTGTAACTAGCAACTCTAACACATGGTTAAGCAAGTGATAATATAGCCAATCAGTGGTTTGCTAGGTTGTGAATAGGTTGAGGGTTTTCATGGAAATGTTGAGAGGCTTATATTTAACAGGTGGTAGGTAGCGAGGCATAACTTTAGAAAGGAAACAACTAGCATGGCAATGATAGTAATGGTATCTAGGGAAACAATCATCTTCCCTGAGATCCTTCTCGGAAGAAGAACAACTGCGTGAAGCAGATGAACCAACATAGTCGAACGGGTCCTCACATTCCGACACGCTTGCGGAACTCTATCGAGACAAAGCAAACTGGAAACAAGCATCAACACACAATATTCACCACAACATACATGCACGATATGATGGTCACCCTAATATGACGCATGAACAATTCAAATATGCAAGGCAGGGCATGGCATGGCAATTCACACAGTCAAACGCTACACATTAAGTGAGCGAATGCACACAGTCACATGGAACTCTACACTTCATATTTAGTTCACTCTCATTTAGGTACATGACAATATTAAAATGTTGTTAACATGGCAAGGGGATGAAGCACAAATTAAACTACCCATCTACGCCTTTTTAATCAGGCCGGAAACGACATTTAGCGTCTCCAAACTGACCCCACTTGTTAAATTCTAAATCTGTCTAGATTAGTACTAATCATCTTTTATGTTTGTTAAACGGCAAACCAAAGTGGTTCACAAGAAACTACACGTCATTCTGGTCCATTTACATATATGGCTCATCTCCAACGGAGCTACAGTTAAATAACTGCGACCTAAACCATTTTTAACACATCGACACGTAAACCAATGCAAACAGCACAGATAACACCCATAAACATGCATGGGAGTTACAAATTAGTAATCTACGTGAAATTCTAGCCAAGATACATAACTAACTCGTTGCGATCCGACGCACGGATTAGAATCTACGAGCATTTGAAAATATGTCGATTTTCTGAAATTAAATAAATTCGCAAAACTGGAAAAAAACACTAACGGGCCAAAATCTGCTAATCTGGGCCAGCATACATGGGCTCTAAACAAATAAAACATGCTTAGGCGAAAATAGAGGGGGGCTGCGGGGCTCACCTATGGGATCGACCCAAGCGGCTTGGAGGTGAGGGGAGCAGCTCGCCCTGGAGAGGAGCTGCCCGGGCCGACGAACGAGGCTGCGGGAGATGGGACGGTGAGGCCCCCTAGCAGCCCACGTGAGCAGAGGAGACCGAGCGCTCGGGGCACAGGAGCTACGAGGCTGGTCAACGGGAGCGGGAGCTCCTTCGATCGGTTCTGGATCTGGTTGCGACGCTGGAGCTCCTCACGATGGGAACAAGCGGCGACTTCGGCGAGCTTTGGCCGGCACGGTGACCACTCTGGCGGGTTGGAGCTCCCACGACCGGCGCAGGGATGTGGGGAGGCGCGGGGATGCAGGGAGGCATGACATGAGCTTCGCAGGGGCTCGCGAAGGGGCTTTGGATCGGGGCTCCTCCTCGATCTCGAGCTCGGCCACGAGGGGCGCGGATGCGGCGGCGGCTACGGGCCCGGGCGGGCCTCACGCATGCCGGAGCAGGCCGGCAGCGCTGGTGGGAGAGAGGGGGATACATGTGGCAGCTAGGGTTTGGGATGTACGGAAATCGAGGCAGGGGTAGAGAAGGCTGTATTTTGGATGTGGTTGTGTCCATATATAGCAGTTTTTGGCTAGGGTTTGGTCTACGGGTGGTTTCCCGACCCTCTGATCGCGATCGGAAGGTCCGGAAACGTCCTAGGGTTAGGTGTCTAGGTTAAGTCGTGTAGAGGGGTGTTGGCTAAGATGAGAGGGAAGTGGTGCGGCCCGGCAACGCGATTTAAAACACTGAAAAACTTCCGACGATAAACCGAAGATGGTGCCGCTACGGTCGACCGTTCGGGTATCAAAGGAACTCCGATTGCGACGAAATTTGGCAGACGGCCTACCTACATTAAAATAAGACCGCACACCAAGTTTCAACCCAATCTGAAAATATTTTAAACACACTTTTTAAAAACAATATTTTTAACAGTGTCGCGACCCTGTGCGAGTGTGGTCGGTCTCAAAACGGTCAACGACGAATACAGAGAGAACCGGCAACTAATAACGGATGCAAGTTTTAAAAACATGCGGTAACCGAGTGCCTATGCAATGCAGATGATGCGAATGATGCAAAGATGAATGCGACAACCAGTCTAATCGCACGGCGGCAATGATATAAAAGGGGAATCTTCTGGAGCGTCGGTCTCGGGCTATCACACATGGCCTCCAGCCATTTCTCAGAATCCAGACCCACCATCGCTTCTCCATGGCTCGTAGATTCATTGTTGTCCAACAACATGACCTCCAAGACAGGATTACGGTACCACTCTGGAGCAGTACGTGTCATTATCAATCTACAAGGTTTGGTGTTAGTGCAGGTGTGCACATGGTCACCTATGGGATATTTGGGCCCCTTTGTGGTCACCTATGAGACTCTGGGTTTTACCCAGGTTCGGGTTGTTGTGGAGCGTAAAACCCTACTCCTGCTTTGGTAGATTAATTGGGGAAGATGAAGTTTGCATGGACCTATACCCAGGCAAGGGTTTCCCGGGAGAGCTAGCAAGCGCATACTCTTACACTTGGCTCTAATCCCTTGGGGACCTAATCTACCAAATGTCGAATCTCCAAGTGTTCAAATACCCAATGATCTGAATCCTTCGCTAGGTTGCCACGGGCCTCATTTTCTAGCTCAAGGGACATCCACATTGGCAACTGAAATGGTTAGATAGCTAACAATGCTATCATACCTAACTCTGGCACTTAAGATAGAGCGCCATAAATGCGGCCTTGGGTGGCGAGCGGGGAATGCGTTCCCGGCAGGCTTCTGCCACCTATGAGTTGGCCATGGCTTGGGGTCTTGACACGCGTGTGGGCTGGTGTCAACAGGTTGTAACCTTCCTTCCGGCGCGACGCCACGTAGACAGCGAGAGCCACCTAGCCACCTAGGGGCTCGACACCTCATCGACAAGTGACTGGTGTAGCGGTGAGGTGGGGTTGTGGCAGGTTGGCCCGCACTTGTCAGGGAGGTGCCTTGCCGTGTCTTGGCGAGGATGGTGTTGCCTTCACCACCGGAAGGTGCCAGGGGTTCTTGGCACGTCTTGGGCTGTTGGTGTTGGTCTTGTCTGCCGGAGCATTGGTCCTCTTGATGTGCTCCTTGACCTTTTGTAGAGCGGCTTCTCTGGCCCTCGCCAGGTCTTGATGGATTTGCAGCGTTCCCCGTCAGCCTAAGGTAACCGGGCTAGTGGCTCGTCGTCCGTGCACAATTCAGGGGAAATAAACACCCTTGATTGTGTATCCTGATAGAAGCCCCCGAGCCTGAGCCATACGTGTCGCTGGGCATGTTGGGTTAGGCTCCCGTAATGCACGGACACATGTGGAGGAACCGCTACTCCTCCCACGATCCACGTCAAATCTGCGCATTTAACGTAGGTCATGGGGGTCGCCGAACAATAGTCGTTAGGGAGTAAAAAAGGGGAACCACCAGAGTTAGTTCTGACCCGCTCCTGCTGTCACCATCCCATCATGTACTTAAGACACAATATGTATCTCGCATTAGTGCATGCACTATTTTTGCTTTGTGTTGAACTAATATCTTTATGTAACCGCATGTTATCCTCCTTCGCTTTTCTTGTGGTTTTCGTATGGTTGTTCCCTTTGCATGCTCTGGTTGATCGCCAAAAATGTGTTGCTGCCAAACTTGTCAGAATCACAATTCTGAATCGGATCAGAGCTCCGTTGGTAGGATCATGAATCGTAGAATCATAACTATTAGGATCGTAGAAACTTAGATTCTATGAGAAAAATCGTAGAATTGGAGGGGCTAGTTTGGATCATAAGATTGTAATATTCTAAGACTTGAGTCGCGATTCTGACAACTTCGGTTGCCGCGATTGCCTCGAGGAACGGGTCCTTAGTATTCTGTAGGCGAAGACATGCTACCAGCGAGTTTTTCCTCATTGGTCTTTGATGCCGCCGTGGGTTTTGTTGAGCAAGCTCGAAACAAAACAGGGGCGCGAACAGGAAGACAACAAGGTCCCATTGCGCAGCTGGTTCACTATACAAACAAACCTTGGTCGTGAAGGGGAATATGCAAAATGTAAGCTTTAAAAAAAAGACGAGTGTGTCGACTTATATTTCGTTAAGGCTTCCTCTTTATCTTGGCGCTCGGTTGCCTAGTCCGTGATTACCCACAAGTATAGGGGATCAGTCGTAGTCCTTCTGATAAGTAATAGTGTCGAACCGAACGAGGAGCAGAAGGTTCTGACAAGTGGTTTTCAGCAAGGTAAAATCTGGAGGCACTGAAATTGTCGGTAACAAGTGATTGTGTGGTGAGATGATTCATAGCAAGCAACAAGTAACAAAAGTAGCAACGGTGCAGCAAAGTGGCCCAATCCCTTTTGTATCAAGGGACAAGCCTGGACAAAGTCTTATAGGAGGAAAAGCGCTCCCGAGGACACACGGGAATTTCTGTCATGCTAGTTTCATCATGTTCATATGATTCGCGTTCGTTACTTATATAGTTTGATATGTGGGTGGACCGGCGCTTGGGTACCGCCTTTATTGGACAAGCATCCCACTTATGATTAACCCCTCTCGCAAGCATCCGCAACTACGAAAGAAGAATTAAGACAAAGTCTAACCATAGCATTAAACTAGTGGATCCAAATCAGCCCCTTACGAAGCAACACATAAACTAGGGTTTAAGCTTCTGTCACTCTAGCAACCCATCATCTACTTACTACTTCCCAATGCCTTCCTTTAGGCCCAAATAATGGTGAAGTGTTATGTAGTCGACGTTCACATAACACCACTAGAGGAAAAACAACATACAACATATCAAATTACCGAACGAATACCAAATTCACATGACTATTATTAGCATGACTTATCCCATGTCCTTAGGAACAAAAGTAACTACTCACAAAGCATAATCATATTCATGACCAGAGAGGTAATGAGTAGCATCAAGGATCTGAACATAAACTCTTCCACCAAGTAATCCAACTAGCATCAACTACAAAGAGTAATCAACACTACTAGCAACCATACAAGTTCCAATCGGAGTCGGGAGACGGAGATTGGTTACAGGAGATGAACTAGGGTTTGGAGATGAGATGGTGCTGATGAAGATGTTGATGGTGACGAGTCCCCTCCGATGAGAGGAGTGTTGGTGATGATGATGGCGACGATTTCCCCCTCCGGGAGGGAAGTTTCCCCGGCAGGATCGTCCTACCGGAGCTCTAGATTGGTTCTGCTCAAGTTCCGCCTCGTGGCGGCGGCAAAACCACGAAAAAGCTCCTCCCTGATTTTTTTCCTCGACGAAACCCTTCATATAGAAAAAGAGGGGGCAGTGGGCTGCCTACAAGCCCTCATGGCACGGCCTGGGGGTGGCTGCACCGTGCAGGCTTGTGGGCACCCGCTGGTGCCCCTCTGGCACTTCTTCGGCCTAGTATTTTTGATAAATCGGGAAAAAATTCCTCATTCATTTTTACGGCGTTTGGAGTTGCGCAGAATAGGTATATCAACTTTGCTCCACTTTTAGGCCAGAATTCCAATTGCCGGCATTCTCCCTCTTCATGTAAACCTTGTAAAATAAGAGAGAAAAGGCATAAGAATTATACCGTGAAGTCAAATAATAGCCAAAGAAGCGATAAATATCAACATGAAAACATGATGCGAAATGGACGTATCAACTCCCCCAAGCTTAGACCTTGCTAGTCCTCAAGCGAAAGCCTAGCTCACTAAATATGTCCACATGTTTAGGGGGAGAGGTGTCGACAAAACAAGATACGAACATGCATGCATCATGATCATGATCATAAGAGCAATACCAACATATAATCTCTCATGCTAAAGTGATAATTCCTTCACAAAGTAAAGCATGGATCAAGAACCTTACCGAGAAGTAACAACCGATAGCCTTTAGTCATTGAAGCAATTGCAATTTATCACAACATTAGAAAGAGTCAAATAAGAGCTTGTAAAGCAAATCCACATACTCAATCATTCTTTCGTTCTCTACAATTGCTACAACTCACGTGGTACTCATGAGATCAAAGTTTCATCTGTACACAGAGAAAGATAGGGGCTTATAGTTTTGCCTCCCGACAATAATAATTCATGAATGCCTACCTCCAAGTTGACATATGAATATAGATCTTTCCCAAGCATATGACGATAGCCAAGATAAAGGAGAAATAGGGACTTCGTGAAGATCACCATGACTCTTTCAAGGGAAAAAAGTAAAGGTACAAGATAGCCCCTTCGCAGAGGGAAGAAGAGGTTGTCATGCGCTTTCGAGGTTTGGATGCGTGTCCTCTTAGTGCGGAGGAACGTCACTTTATATTGCCCCCTGTGATAAAGAACTTTATTATGCAGTCTGTCGCTTTTATGTCTTCCTCATCAGAGGTTCGTATAAAGCTTATTTTCCACACACTAACAGATCATACATATTAGAGAGCAATTTTTACTGCTTGCACCGATGACAACTTACTTGAAGGATCTTATTCAATCCATACGTAGGTATGGTGGACACTCATGGCAAAACTGGTTTGAAGGTTTAAGGATGCACAAGTAGTATCTCTACTTGTTGCGGGAGGTTTTGGCTAATATGAGGTGGACGCAATTGTCAGATGCTAAGGGATCTCTAATCATATAACATTGTTCAGAGCTAAGCAAACACAATTCATTATGTTGTTTTCCTTGTCCAACATCTACTTCTAGGCATGTAATAGTGTAGTGAGTGTTTACAATCATAGATGGTGTCAGGGATGATATATTTATATGTGAACCTCTCCTTTTTGATCACTTCCTATTAATTGCAACAATGACCAAGGTCTACGTTTTCCTACCCTCAACAAGTTTCAATCCTCATTCTTTTTATATGTGAAGCCATCATTTCCCATAAGATCATTACATGATCTTTTATGCTTTTGTTCAATTCTCACTCTTTTGATCATGGCAAGAGGCAAAGCCATTCAACTAAGACACTCTTTATTATATGGCTCACGAGCAAGAATACATCGGGGGTGACACAAAGAAAAACTCAAGACTGAAACACTAAGACTTTTAATCTACTAGAGAAACAGAAAACTGAAAAGGAAAACTAAAGCAAAGGTAAAGGCAAAAGATGTGATGGTGATACGATACCGGGGCAACTCCCCAAGCTTGGCACAAGCCAAGGGGATTGCCCATACCAATGCTCAGTTATCTTCCTTTGGTGGTGATGGTGGATGAGTTTTTGCAATCTTTGACTCCAAGAGGGCCATTAATCTTTGATTTACCTCTTCGTTTTCGGAGTCTAAAACAGGCTTATAAATATCCCTTAGGTATTCTTCCGGAGTTATGGTATTGATGATATTGCTTTCAACATTTATGGGAGTACCTGAGATATAATGCTTGATTCTCTGCCCATTTACAACTCTCGGACAATTACCTTCCGTGTTGTTGATCTTGATAGCACCGGAACGATATACTTCCTCAACAACATAGGGACCTTCCCATTTAGAAGAAGCTTGCCTGCAAAGAATCTTAAACGAGAGTTATATAGCAAGACATAATCACCTACATTGAACTCACGCTTTTGTATCCTCTTATCATGCCACCTCTTAACCTTCTCATTGAACAACTTGGCATTCTCATATGCCTGAGTTCTCCACTCATCAAGCGAGCTAATGTCAAATAACCTCTTCTTACCGGCAAGTTTGAAATCAAAGTTGAGCTATTTGATTGCCCAATAAGCTTTATGCTCTAGCTCAAGATGTAAATGACATGCTTTACGTACACCATTTTGTACGGAGACATGCCCATGGGATTCTTATAGGCAGTTCTATAAGCCCATAGTGCATCATCGAGCTTCTTAGACCAATTCTTCTAGACCTATTGACAGTCTTTTGCAGAATTAGTTTAATCTCTCTATTACTTAACTCTACTTGACCACTGGACTAAGGGTGATAGGAGACGCAATTCTATGGTTGACATCATACTTAGCAAGCGTTTTACGGAAAGCACCATGAATGAAATGAGAACCACCATCGATCATTAGATATCTAGGGAGTCCAAATCTAGGGAAGATAACTTCTTTCAGCATCTTGATAGAGGTGTTGTGATCAGCACTACTAGTGGGGATAGCTTCTACCCACTTAGTGACTTAATCAACAGCAACCAAGATGTGAGTATACCCGTTGGATTTGTGAAAAGGTCCCATATAGTCAAAGCCCCAAACATCAAATGGTTCAATGACAAGTGAATAGTTCATAGGCATTTCCTGACGTTTGCTAATATTACCTATTCTTTGACATTCGTCATAAGACAAGACAAACTTACGGGCATCCTTGAAGAGAGTGGGCCAATAGAAACCTGATTGCAATACCTTGTGTGCAGTTCTATCTCCCGCATGGTGTCCTCCGTAGGCCTCGGAGTGACACTTCTGTATGATCTGTCCCTGTTCATGTAAAGGTACACAACGTCTAATAACACCATCTACTCCTTCCTTATAAAGGTGAGGATCATCCCAAAAGTAATGTCTCAAGTCAAAGAAGAATTCCTTCTTTTGCTGGTACGTGAAACTAGGTGGTATGTATTTGGCAACGATATAGTTTGCATAATCAGCATACCACGGTGCAATACGTGAAGCATTGATGACATTCAGTTGCTCACCGGGAAAGCTATCATCAATAGGTTGTGGGTCATCAAGAACGTTCTCCAACCTAGACAAGTTATCTGCTACTGGGTTATCATCACCCTTTCTGTCGACAACGTGCAAATCAAATTCTTGTAGCAAGAGAACCCATCTGATAAGTCTAGGTTTAGCGTCCTTCTTCTCCATGAGGTACTTAATAGCAGCATGATCAGTGTGAATAATGACTTTGGAATCAACTATGTAAGATCTAAACTTTTCACACGCAAACACGACTGCTAAAAACTCCTTCTCCGTAGTAGCATAGTTTCGTTGGGCACTGTCTAGAGTTTTACTAATGTAGTGAATAACATTCAACTTCTTGCCAACTCTTTTTCCTAGAACAGCACCAACACCATAATCACTAGCGTCACACATGATCTCAAAAGGCAAGTTCCAATCAGGTGGTTGAACAATAGGTGCAGTTATCAAAGCCTTCTTAAGTATTTCGTAGGCTTCCTCACAATCCTCGTCAAAGACAAAAGGAATATCCTTTTGCAAGAGATTGGTAAGAGGCCTAGAAATCTTAGAGAAGTCTTTAATGAACCTTCTATAGAAACCAGCATGACCAAGGAAACTTCTTATACCCTTGATATCTGTGGGGTATGGAATTTTCTCGATTGCATCAAACTTAGCCTTATCAACTTCAATACCTCTTTCAGAAATTTTATGTCCTAAGACGATGCCTTCATTAACCATAAAGTGGCACATCTCCCAATTCAAGACAAGATTGGTGTCTTTACATCTCAGTAAGACTCGATCAAGGTTGCTGAGGCAATCATCAAAGGAAGACCCGTAAACGGAGAAGTCATCCATGAAAACCTCGACAATATTTTCACAAAAGTCAGAGAATATAGCCATCATACATCTTTGAAAAGTGGCAGGTGCATTACATAAGCCAAAAGGTATACGTCTATAAGCAAAGGTACCGAAAGGGCAAGTGAATGTGGTTTTCTCCTGATGAGATTGTGCAACTGGTATTTGGGAGAAACCAGAATAACCGTCTAGAAAGCAGAAGTGTGTGTGTTTCGACAGCCTTTCTAGCATTTGGTCGATAAAAGGCAAAGGGTAATGATCTTTCCTAGTGGCTTTATTCAATTTACTAAAATCGATCACCATCCTATAGCCAGTAATAATCCTCTGTGGGATCAATTCATCCTTATCATTGGGGACAACGGTAACGCCTCCCTTCTTAGGAACGCAATGCACCAGACTCACCCAATCGCTATGAGCAACAGGATGGATAATACCCGCTGCAAGGATCTTTAGTATTTCTTTTCTCACTACTTCTTTCATCTTAGGATTTAATCTCCTTTGATGATCAACAACTCGTTTGAAGTTAGGACCAGTTTTGATCTCGTGCTGGCATAGGGTAGGACTAATGCCCTTAAGTTCATCAAGAGTATATCCAATAGGAGCACGGTGCTTTCTCAGAGTTTTTAGTAACTTCTTTTCTTCATGCTCTGAGAGGCTAGCACTAATAATAACAGGATATATCTACTTTTCATCAAGATAGGCATACTTAAGAGTATCAGGAAACTATTTAAGCTCGAACACAGGATCACCCTTTGGTAGGGGTGGATCCCCAAGCAGTTCAACACGCAAGTTATTCTTAAGGATAGGATATTGTTCTAAGACGACTCTATCTATCTCATCCCTTTCATCCATATGCATATCATTTTCGTGCTCAAGCAAGTATTGCTCTAAGGGATCAGTAGGAGGCATGACAATAGAGGCTAAGGCAATAGTTTCATCCCTACTAGGCAACTCCTTTTCATGAGGTTGTCTACCAAACTTAGAGAAATTGAACTCATGTGACACACCTTCAGAGCCAATAGTGACAGTTTGCTTCTCACAATCAATATGAGCATTGACAGTATTGAGAAAAGGTCTACCAAATATGATGGGACAAAAGCTATCTTGTGCGGTAGCAAGAACGAGGAAATCAGCAGGATACTTCGTTTTACCACACAAGACTTCAACATCCCTAACAATTCCCACAAGGCAGATAGTATCTCTATTGGCAAGCTGAATAGTGACATCAACAGGCTCTATCTCAACAGGTGCAATCTCATCTTTGATTTCATCGTATAAGGACTGAGGTATTGCACTAACACTAGCACCCACGTCACATAAGCCATGATAATAATGATCTCCTATCTTAACAGAAACCACAGGCATGCCAACAACATGCCTATGTTTGTCTCTAGCGTGAGGTTTAGCAATTCTAGCAGCATCTTCACAGAAGTGAATATTATGTCCCTCAACATCTTCAAACAGAAGATCTTTGATAATAGCAATGCTAGGTTCAAATCTAATTTGCTCAGGGGGTGTAGGTGTTCTAATATAGCCTCTACGTATCACAGTTGAAGCTTTAGAATGATCCTTTATCCTAACAGGGAAGGTGGTTTCTCAATGTAAGCACTGGGAACAACAGGATCATTATAGGCAATGACTTTCTCTTCAACTGGAGTGGGTTTAACTACATTGACTTCTAAAGGAGGGTGATATTCAAACCAATTCTCTTTGGGGAGATCAATATGAGCAGCAAATGATTCACACAATGAAGCTACTATCTCAGAGTCAAGTCCATACTTCAAAGGATTTAACACAATAAAGCATGAAATTCATACCTGACTCCTTACCTTCTTCAAGCTCCCAATCTTCAGAGTTGCGTTTAATTCTCTCCAATAAATTCCATTTGAAGTCAATATCTCTATTCATAACAGAACCAGTACAAGAAGTGTCAAGCATGGTGCAATCATCATGAGAAAGCCGAGCATAGAAATTCTGAATGATAATTTCTCTCGAGAGCTCATGGTTGGGGCATGAATATAGCATTGATTTAAGCCTCCCCAAGCTTAAGCGATGCTTTCTCTGTCACGAGGCCAAAAATTATAAATATAATTCCGATCACGATGTACTAAATGCATAGGATAAAACTTTTGACGAAATTCCAATTTCAACCGATTGTAGTCCCATGATTCAGTATCATCACATAGCCTATACCATGTCAACGCCTTATCCTTCAAAGATAAAGGAAAGACCTTCTTCTTGACCTCATCCTGGGGCACACCTGCAAGCTTAAATAAACCACAAACTTCATCTATATAGATTAGATGCAAGTATGGATGTGATGTTCCATCTCCTGTAAAAGGATTAGCCAGCAGTTTCTCAAGCATACCCGAAGGAAATTCAAAGCAAATATTTTCAGTAGGTGCAGCAGGTTGAGGACCAACTCTTTGTGCTTCCGTTCGAGGTGAAGATACCCCGAACAAACCCCTCAAAGGATTAGTATCCATAGTGACAAGTGACAATAAATTTCAGCACACTATATGAATGTTTCCTTACCAAGTTCCACTTACGAAAGGTGCTTCACTCCCCGGAAACGGTGCCAGAAAAGAGTCTTGCTGATCCACAAGTAAAGGAGATCAATCATAGTCCTTTCTATAAGTAAGAGTGTCGAACCCAACGAGGAGCAGAAGGATCTGACAAGTTGTTTTCAGCAAGGTAAAATTTGCACGCATTGAAATTGTCGGTAACAAGTGATTGTGTGGTGAGATGATTCGTAGCAAGCAACAAGTAACAAAATTAGCAATGGTGCAGCAAAGTGGCCCAATCCCTTTTGTAGCAAGGGACAAGCCTGGACAAAGTCTTCTAGGAGGAAAAGCGCTCCCGAGGACACACGGGAATTTCTGTCATGCTAGTTTCATCATGTTCATATGATTCACGTTCTTTACTTTGATAGTTTGATATGTGGGTGGACCGGCACTTGGGTACTGCCCTTACTTGGACAAGCATCCCACTTATGATTAACCCCTCTCGCAAGCATCCGCAACTACGAAAGAAGAATTAAGACAAAGTCTAACCATATCATTAAACTAGTGGATCCAAATCAGCCCCTTACGAAGCAACACATAAACTAGGGTTTAAGCTTTTGTCACTCTAGCAACCCATCATCTACTTACTACTTCCCATTGCCTTCCTCAAGGCCCAAATAATGTTGAAGTGTTATGTAGTCGACGTTCACATAACACCACTAGAGGAAAAACAACATACAACATATCAAATTACCGAACGAATACCAAATTCACATGACTATTATTAGCATGACTTATCCCATGTCCTCAGGAAAAAAAGTAACTACTCACAAAGCATAATCATATTCATGACCAGAGAGGTAATGAGTAGCATTAAGGATCTGAACATAAACTCTTCCACCAAGTAATCCAACTAGCATCAACTACAAAGAGTAATCAACATCACTAGCAACCTTACAAGTACCAATCGGAGTCGGGAGACGGAGATTGGTTACAAGAGATGAACTAGGGTTTGGAGATGATATGGTGCTGATGAATATGTTGATGGTGACGAGTCCCGTCCGATGGGAGGAGTGTTGGTGATGATAATGGCGACGATTTCCCCCTCCGGGAGGGAAGTTTCCCCGGCAGGATCGTCCTGCAGGAGCTCTAGATTGGTTCTACTCAAGTTCCGCCTCATGGCGGCGGCGAAAGCATGAAAAAGCTCCTCCCTGATTTTTTTCATGGACGTAACCCTTCATCTAGCAAAAGAGGGGGGCAGTGGCCAGTGGGCTGCCCACAAGCCCTCATGGCGCGAGCTGGGGGGTGGCCACGTCGTGCAGGCTTGTGGGCACCTCCTCGGGCCTCTCTGGCACTTCTTCGGCCCAGTATTTTTGATAAATCGGGAAAAAATTCCTCGTTGATTTTTACGGCGTTTGGAGTTGCGCAGAATAGGTATATCAACTTTGCTCCACTTTTAGGCCAGAATTCTAGTTACCAGCATTCTCCCTCTTCATGTAAACCTTGTAAAATAAGAGAGAAAAGACATAAGAATTGTACCGTGAAGGAAATAAAAGCCAAAGAAGCGATAAGTATCAACATGAAAACATGATGCAAAATGGACGTATCAGTCCGTCATTCCCTCCTCTCTCCATCGGTGTTTCGCCCCTTCGTGCTCCCCAGTGTTGGCATGGCATAAACCATGGTTGTTCTGAGGGGAAGGGAAGGACAAATAGAGAGGGAATGGAGGTACTTGGGGAAGTGTTCGCTATAAGAATGGTATGCGACAAGAGCTTGCCGGACCAATGTAAGCGTTCACAACTTAGCCAGAAGGGAAGCAATAGCAAACATATTCGGTTGAAACTTTCCTCCTCCTTCTTCCCCATTGGTCCCATAAATACCCCAACACTAGAAACGTTGGGTGATGGGACCTCGCCATGGACCGTTCTCGGGGTCGCCAACCAACGGATTCGCTCGAGCGTTTGGCCTAGGATTTACCAATGTGGGGCGAAATGCAGGACCTAGCCGCGCCCTCCCCCATGGTTTAGGTGGGACGACGCGATGATTGTGATCATGATGGCACCATTGTCTGGTATGCTTCCTCTTCGATGCCTCAGGAGGAGGGAATGCTGATGAAGATGATGCGGCACGTCGCAATCTCGGGTTTGCGCGAACGAAGCTCCCCTGCCTGGCACGCCAGAGATGTTGGTGCAGGTGTGCACGTGGTCACCTATGGGACCTTTGGGCCCCTTTGTGGTTCGGCAGGGAGGTCGTATCACACAAATAACATAGACTACTAAGCAACACGATGATGAGACTCGGGGGTTTTTACCCAGGTTCGGGCCGCTCTGAAGTATAAAACCCTACTCCTGCTTTGGTGGATTTATTAGGGAATATCAAGTTTGCACGGAGCTATACCTCGACAAGGGTTGTCGGGGAGAGCTAGCACACACATACTCTTACACTTGGCTCTAATCCCTTGCGGACCTAATCTACCAAATGTCGAATCTCCAAGTGTTCAAATACCCAAAGATTCGAATCCTTTGCTAGGTTGCCTCAGGCCTCCTTTTCTAGCTAAAGGGGCGTCCACGGTGGCAACGTACATGGTCAGATAGCTAACAGTGCTATCATACCTAACTCTGGCACTTAAGACAGAGAGCCTTAAATGCGGCCTTAGGTGGCGAGCGGGGGATGTTTTCCTCGAAGGGTTCTACCACCTATGAGCTGGCCATGGCTTGGGGCCTTGACACGCCCATGGAAGGGTGTCAATAGGTTGTAACCTGCCTTCCAGTGCGGCGCCATGTAGCCAGCGAGGGCCACCTAGACACTTGGGGGATCAGCACCTCATCGACAAGTGACTGATGTAGCAGTGAGATGGAGTTGTGGCTGGTTGGCCCCCACTTGCTGGGGAGGTTCCTTACCGGGACTTGGTGAGGATGGTTGTGCCTTCGCCCCCGGTAGGTGCGAGGGGTTCTTGGCACGTCTTGGGCTGTTAGTGTTGGTCTTGTCTGCCGGAGCATTGGACTTATTGATGCGCTCGTTGACCTTTTGTAGAGCGGCTTCTCTGGCCCTGGCTAGGTTTTGATGGGGTGGCAGCGTTCCCCTACAGCCTAGGGTAGCCGGGTTGGTGGCTCATCGTTCGTGCACAAGTTAGGGGAAATAAACACCCCTATTTGTGTACCCCGACATTTGGTAGTAACTTGATCTGAAGCTTCATGATCACCATTAGCTTCCTCTTCAACTCGTGTAGGGGCCGCATGAACATCTTCCTTCTCACTACTACTCTCTGGTTGAAGTAACAACTTAATAACCTCATCAAGTCCCACCATCCTCCCACTCAATTCTTTCGAAATAAACTCTTTTTTCTAGAAAGGATCCATTCGAGGCAACAAAGACTATGCCTTTGGATCTGAGATAGGAGGTATACCCCACTTTTTCCTTTTGCTATTCTATGAAGATGAATTTATCCGCTTTGGGTTCGAGCTTATCAGGCTGAAGCATTTTCACATAAGCATCACAACCCCAAACTTTAAGACATGACATCTTAGGTTTCTTGCCAAACAATAGTTCATACAGTGTCATCTCAACGGAATTATATGGTGCCCTATTTAAAGTGAATGTGGTTGTCTCTAATACATAACCCCAAAACAATAGTGGACAATCGGTAAGAGACATCATAGTACGCACCATATCTAATAGAGCACGGATACGACGTACAGACACACCATCACTCTATGGTGTTCCAAGCGACATGAGTTGTGAAACAATTTCCACATTATCTTAAATGTATACCAAACTCGCAACTCAGATATTCACCTCTATGATCACCTCGTAGACATTTAATCCTCTTGTCACCATGATCTTCAACTTCACTCTGAAATTGCTTGAACTTTTCAGCATTTCAGACTTGTGATTCATCAAGTAAATATACCCGTATCTAGTCAAATCATCTGTGAAGTAAGAAAATAACAATATCCACTATGTGCTTCAGCCCTTATTGGATGGTATACATCAAAATGTATTATTCCAATAAGTCACTTGCCCATTCCATCTCACTAGAAAATGAGGTCTTCAATCCTATTGCCCATGAGGCATGGTCCGCATGTCTCAAGTGATTCTAAATCGAGTGAGTTAAAAATTCCGTTATCATGGAGTTTTTCATGCGTTTTACACCAATAGGCATGTTGCGCATGTCTCAAGCGATTCAAAACTGAGTGAGTTTGATCCATCAACATGGAGTTTCTTCATACGTTTTTACACCAATATGAACTAAGTGGCAGTGCCACAAGTAAGTGGTACCACTACTAGGGAAAAGCCTAGCAGTAGCGCGGGTTTAGGCGTATCAGTAGCGCGGGTTACCGTGCTACTAATAAGGTGCTACAACTTAAGCTTATCAGTAGCGCGTCTTGGCACGCGCTACTTCTATCCCTACTTAGCAGTAACACTCTCTGTACCCCCGCTACTACTAACTATATCAGTAGCGTGTTTTGACACGCGCTATTGTTATTTTAGCAGTAGCGTTTTTCTGTCCAACGCTAAAGAACGTTGCTACTATATTTTCTCATATATTTTTTCCTACTTATTTGTGATGTTTCTATACAGGTTTCCTACAATATTCTAATCATATCATAAACAAGCAATATGCTCAGCATATCATACACATAATAGTCTCATCATATCATCCAACACAAATCATGTCGTCATGTCATAATCACGATATAGCTATACAAGTTACATGACATGTCTCATCATACATAATTTAGTACTTCTTGAGGTGTTGATGACCCACAAGTGTAGGGGATCTATCGTAGTCCTTTCGATAAGTAAGAGTGTCGAACCCAACGAGGAGCAGAAGGAACTGACAAGTGGTGTTCAGCAAGGTATTCTGTGTAGGCACTGAAATTATCGGTAACAAATAGTTGTGTGATAAGATAATTCGTAGCGAGTAGCAAGTAAAAATAGTAACAAAGGTGCAGCAAGATGGCCCAATCCCTTTTGTAGCAAGGGATAAGCATGGGAAAACTCTTATATGAGGTGAAGCACTCCCGAGGACACATAGAAATTTCTGTCAAGCTAGTTTTCATCATGTTCATATGATTCACATTCGCTACTTTGATATTTTGATATATGGGTGGACCGGTGCTTGGTTGCTGCCCTTACTTGGACAAACATCCCACTTATGATTAACCCCTCTCACAAGCATCCGCAACTACGAAAGAAGAATTAAAACTAAGTCTAACCATAGCATTAAACTAGTGGATCCAAATCAGCCCCTTACGAAGCAACGCATAAACTAGGGTTTAAGCTTCTGTCACTCTAGCAACCCATCATCTACTTATTACTTCCCAATGCCTTCCTCTAGGCCCAAATAATGGTGAAGTGTCATGTAGTCAACGTTCACATAACACCACTAGAGGAAAGACACCATACATCGCATCAAAATATTGAACGAATACCAAATTCACATGACTACTTATAGCAAGACTTATGCCATGTCCTCGGGAACAAAAGCGACTACTCACAAGGCATAATTATGTTCATGACCAGAGAGGTATTGAATAGCATTAAGGATCTGAACATATGATCTTCCACCGAGTAATCCAACTAGCATCAACTACAAAGAGTAATTAACACTACTAGCAAACTTACAAGTACCAATAGGAGTTGCGAGACGGAGATTGGTTACAAGAGATGAACTAGGGTTTGGAGATGAGATGGTGCTGATGAAGATGTTGATGGAGATGAGCCCCCTCCGATAAGAGGAGTGTTGGCGATGACGATGGCGACGATTTCCCCCTCTGGGAGGGAAGTTTCCTGTAACATCCCAATTTTCCTAATTGGGAATGTTTTACATTGTAGCTAAGCATCTATGCATATTGAGTGAATTAAATTTAGCACGTGATTTCTTTCGTCTTTTTTATTTGCATTTCCATTTTTCCTCGCACGAGAAAATCCTGGAGAAATACTCTCTTGCAAGCAAGAGAGAGAGCGGAGGAAAATGACCCTCCAAAGAGCGGGCAATTTTTGAAATGTTGGAGCCAAGAAAATCCAAGGATTATTTGCAAAAATATTTGCAAAAGAAAATAAAGTAAATTGGGAATTTCTGAAAAAAAAACATTTTTTTTAAGTTTTTATTTTTGCTTTGAAAAAATGTTATTCGGGTAGAGGATATTTTTCTGAATTTTTTGGTATATAATACCCTATATTAATATTTTGATTTATTTCCTTTTTATTCGTTTTTATTTTCTGTCTCGGAAAAAGTTAGAAATAGGAAAGTTTTTTTTCCTTTTAGCAACCGCCCCCGAGCGCCATATAAGGCTGGGCCGAATCCCCACAGCCCCGGGATCTAAATCCCTTAAAACCGGCCAACCGCCCCACCCTTACCCCGCCTCCTCTCACTGGCCGAAGGGCCCCACCACCCGAGCCTTCTCTCCCAGCGGTCACCTTCTTCCTCCTTCCAATTCTGTGCCCGAGACCGAGCCGTACCCGCAGAACTCGGGATTTTTTTCTCCACCGATTCTCTCCCTCTCCTTCCTTTCTACCCCTCCTCCCTGGCCTATATAAGAGCCCACCCTCCACCGCCCCCGTTCCCACCCCTTGCCCCGCCGAACCACCGCCGCCCTAGCCTCTGCAGCACCTCGCCGGCAGCAGCTCCCGCTGCCACCTTCGGCCCTGGAGCAGCGCCACCCCGTCAGCCGCCCCTCTCCCCCGAGCGCCTCCCCGAGGAGGAGGACTGCCCCCCCGCCGCCGCCCCATCTCTCCACTGCCCCGGAGCTCCCTCCCTCCCTCGCCGGAGACGTCACCATCTTCTCCCCGCCAGAGCAACACCTCCACAGCCACGGTAGCGCTCCTCTACCTTCTGTTGTTTTCTTTTTTTCATTTATAGCCGTTAGATCTTAGGTGTATGGTCTAGATTAGATCCATTGTTACCTCTTCGGTCTATATGAGAAAACCAGCGGTTTTTATTTCCACTTATGATTTAACCAGCGAGTTTGTTAACCTAGGCCGTTTGCTCAAAGCATTGCAACAAACGCTCCCTCGGCCTATAGCAACATGCCACGTATACCCCTCTTTTTAGTACTAGTTATCTTCAGTTTTTTCTACCTGTTTGCAAAAACAGAAAGTTTCAATCTTGTTTTGGCCAAAACTTTTTATCCCGAAGTCCAATGACATTGATTATTTTTCCAGTAGCTCACAAATTTCCTGTAGTTTTAAAAAAACATATAATTTGTCTATGTTTGAAATTTTCAAATATAAGTTAGATCAGATTTAGTTTAAAATTTGTTTTGCCTATTGCAGGAGTTTAAAAAATGATTTTGAGTTTATTCTTTTTGCTACTGCTTCCTAGTGATAAAATCTTACTGTGGTAGAAGTTTCAAAAAAATTTAAAGTATTTTTACTGGTGTTTTCAATAGAAACAAGTTTCTCCCATACCGGCGCGTGATGAATTCTTTTACGTAGGCTTTAGCAAATACTTACTACCGATGTTATTTTTACTTGTGGCTTGATTGAAGTGCTTACGGTGTGCTTTGTGTTTGTATCGGTAGATCATCCGGAGTGCGAAGCGTGTTACTTAGAAGCGCTCGAGCAAGACAACTATCATCAAGGCAAGTCATTTTGATCATGTTATTTTTCCTATGTTTTCGATGCATGGTAGATCACCTTCTTTGCCCAATTGCATGCTGCCTAGGTACTTCGAAACTTTAGCATAAGTTGTAGTATCATGTGGTAAGCACACAACAACCCCGATACTTGGCCCCGGGACGACAATTTCTTAATGCTATGCTTGAGTAGACGGGTTATCGGTTGAGTGTATATCACGAGTGATGCGAGGTTGATATAATAATCAAGACCGGTTAAGACAAGATTTTCAAGACCTCAGACGCAATGCAACTCTGGGTGAAGGACGGTTGATTGGCTCCCTTGAGAACCCAGTGGATGCCCGGGATGTTGGAGAGGCCATGTCATCCTGCGGAAAGCTTCACCCAGGCTCGAAGAGATGGATGGAGACTTCAAGACTCAAGGCTTACCTGCACAGCCACAAGTCATTATGGGCTCTGGCTTGGTTGGACAACGCGGCGACTCTGGACAGGCGGTGCTAGCAGATGTAGAAGAACAGTAGGAATGGATGGGCACCGACAGGGATTCAGAGGGACCCGTTGAAAGACCATGTTTTGATCATCCGGTCTTCAAACACCCTGAAGTGCGAGGACAAACCCGGAGGCGATCAAATCTTGTGGGGAACGTGTGCAAGACTCTGCAGAGTGCCCAACCTAATCGATTAGCCGTGTCCACGGTCATGGACAACTTGAGCCGAAGGCATTGAATTTCCCCTGAACTCTCGACACAACTTAATAATGATGGGGGTGTTAACAACTATTCGGGTAAGAGAATTGGTTGGCGGAACCATCTTGTTAACAACAAACAATGTAGTAATATTTTGCTTCAAACCCCTCTTGTTGTAGCATAAAACTGGCTTTATGCAAAACTTAGCCCCACCAGCCAAATATGCATGTAGAGATAGTTGATTATTATTTTTGCTCCTCTCTTTGATGACTTGCCGGCATATTCAATATGCTGACGTACACGGCTGCAACGTATCATGTTGCAGAGTACTTTTCCGACCAGGAGTGGGGCTATGATCTACGCTCAGCGACATGCCCTTGGAGTCGGATGGACTCGTCTACCTGATGCTTCCGCTTAGTCTTCGTTAGATATCTCATGAGTTGGCCTTCAGCCACTTTATTGTAATCCTTTATTGTAATAAAGTACTCTTTATGAGATTTCGATTAATAAAGCTGTGTGATTGAACTCTTGAATATATACATTATGTACTGTGTGTGTACCAGCATGATCTTGGGATGGTACGAAAACACCAGAGGCTTGACTCGTCTTGAGTCGGGTCGCTACAGAAATGGTAATCAGAGCACACACTGACCTTAGGACGTAACCTCTAGGAATGGAAAAGCCTTAGGAAGAAAACTATTTTCTCTTATGTCTATAAATCTCCTATTTCCTCTTCTGATCATTTCTGACTTCTCTTCGATTTTCCAATGTTTAGATGGCCACCTTCATCCCTGTTAAGTTCACGGAGTTTTGCCAGCCCGACACCACTATGCCGTTCAGAAAGGAGCTGGTGCAGATCACCAAGGATTTGAGGATTGCTCTGCCGACTATCACAAGGAAGCCAACTTCGTCTTACCCGGAGGATTCACATTACAGGATCGAGGTGCATATTCCCGAAAGGACATTCCAGCCGCGCACTGAGCCGATGGATTTCAAGTACATCGCACCCAACTGGATTCTCGGAAGGGACATGGCGATCCATTGTGCACTCAGACGTATCAAGGAAGAATACAAAGGCTGCCCTATTTCTCCAGACTTATTCACCGTATCCCGGAGAAACGAAGACGGAGAAATCATCTCAAGCAAGACCAAGGACGCTCTCTTGTCTTATGCTCAGACCTTGGAGAAGTACAGCGGGATGCTGGAGCATTACGTGATCAAGGACGCCAGGAAGATCAAGCAACTGTCACTCCGCGAGCTTGAACTAGAAGAAGCAGCCCGGGAAGCCCACTATGAGCACGAACTGGAGGTGAAGGACTTTCTGGAGCAGATCGAGAAGCTGAAGACTCGAGTTGCATACCTGGAGGAGGAACTGGACATGGGCGAGAACCTTCATCCCGAAGGAGACGTAGCCCCCTTGATCAGCAACGACGAGGACTATGAAGAAAGCTCCACTGAAGGACCCGTCACCATGCTTTTTTGAGGAGGACACTTAGACTAGACCACCAAATTTACTTTATCGTTATACGTTTTAGGCCGATGTTTAGGATTATCGAATTTTGTATCCCCGTGTGAACCTTGTGATGATATTGAAAAAAATGTGTGGTGTGATACTTGTGTGTTGCATTCATATGGGTAGTGTAATTACTCTTAGACCATTGTTCTATGCTAATCTCACCCCTCTACAAACATCAGATGCCTCCGAGACGCACCCCTGAGTCCAACTTTACGCCGGAACTCACCTAGTTGATCCAGCAACAAAACACCCTGATGCAGCTGATCATCCAGAACCAGAACAATAAAAACAACCGTCCCCCACCCCAGGCCGACAATCTCACCCGTTTCCTGAGGTTGAACCCTCCAACTTTCTCCAGCAGCATTGAGCCCATTGTGGCAGATGATTGGCTCCGCAAGATGGAGCGTGAACTTATCACTGCTGGTTGTACTGAAGCTGAGAAGGTGCGTTTTGCCGCGCATCAACTTGAAGGCCCTGCAGCTGCTTGGTGGGAGAACTACACCACCACATATCCCATTGCTGGAGTCACTTGGGAGCAATTCAAGCAAGCTTTCCGCACCGCACATGTCTCAGCTGGTGCAATGAGTCTGAAGAAGCGTGAGTTTCAAAACTTACGCCAGGGGAATCGCTCTGTGGCCCAGTACGTCGATGAATTCAGCATGCTCACCCGTTATGCACCTGGAGATGTGGCCGATGATGCGGCCAAGCAAGAAAAGTTCTTGGAAGGACTCAATGATGAGCTGAGCATTCAGTTGACGGTAGTCACCTTCAACAACTACCAGGAGCTGGTTGATAAGGCCCTCATCTTGGAAAGGAAACACCAGCAGATGGAGAACCGCAAGCGAAAGTGTGGGGTTGGAAAGTTCAACTCCGGCACTCAGCAGAAGCCTCGCTACACCCCTTATTCAGGGAATACCGGGACTGGATCTGGTAAGTTTGGAGGACACGTTCAGCATAACCACCCGGTGCACAACCATGGAGGCCACAACCATGGAGGAAATGGGAACCACCGCAACAACAGCAACTTGAAGAATGGCGGTACTAGCACTCAGCAGCATTCAGCTCCAGCTCAGAAGGATCTGACTCACATCACTTGCTTCAAGTGTCAGAAGACGGGACACTATGCCACTGATTGTCCCCAGAACAAGCAGGGAAATGGAAACGGCAAGGGCAACTCTGCAGCAAAGAAGCCCAATCCTTTTCCTCGAGCTCAGGTGAACCACCTTGATGTTGAAGAGGTCTATGATCACCCCGATACTGTGGTTGGTAAGTTTTTGCTAAATTCACATCCAGAATTGGTACTTTTTGATTCTGGTGCAACACATTCATTCATATCGAGGGTAGTTTGTGGAAAAGTATAGTTTGCCAACTAGAACCCTCAGCCAGCCTATTAAGGTCAGTTCCCCAGGAGGCATGATGACAGCCGGGATAGGATGCCATGCTTTGAGTCTCAACATCGGGAACCATAATTTTCCCACCGACCTCATCGTATTAGAGTCCCAGGGATTGGATGTAATCCTTGGCATGGATTGGTTGGCCAAGTATGAAGGGAATATCGATTGTGCCCTTAAGTCTATTTTGCTCACCACCCCCAAGCAGAAGCGGATTAAGTACGTGTCTCAGCGCCCGACACGGAGTAAGCGAGTAAACTCTGACGCGGGAGTAGTCCAGGAGGAAGTACCGATTGTACAGGAGTACCCAGATGTATTTGCGGAGGAATTGCCGGGCATGCCACCCGATAGAGAGATTGAATTCTTGATTGAGCTATTACCCGGAACAGCCCCGATAGCCAAGAGACCCTATCGGATGCCCGCAAATGACTTGATAGAAATCAAGAAGCAAATTAAGGAGTTATTGGACAAAGGGTATATTCGCCCAAGTTCTTCACCTTGGGGAGCCCGAGTGCTCTTGGTTGAAAAGAAGGACAAGTCCTTGAGGATGGTTGTCGATTATCGTGCATTGAACGTTCTGACCATCAAGAACAAGTACCCCTTGCCGATGATCAATGATCTGTTTGATCAGTTAGTTGGAGCTCGCGTATTCTCAAAGATCGATCTTCGATCCGGGTATCATCAATTGAAGATTCGTGAACAGGATATACCCAAGACAGCCTTCACCACTCGGTACGGCTTGTATGAGTACACGGTCATGTCATTTGGACTGACTAATGCTCCGGCATATTTTATGAATCTGATGAACAAGGTATTTATGGAATACTTGGACAAGTTTGTCGTGGTGTTCATTGATGACATACTGATATTCTCCAAGAACGAAGAGGAACACAAGGAACATCTGCGTCTAGTTCTGGAGAAACTTCGAGAGCATAAGCTATATGCAAAGTTTAGCAAATGTGAGTTTTGGTTGAAGGAAGTCGGATTCCTCGGACACGTCATCTCAGGAGAAGGAATAGAAGTGGACCCTGCCAAGGTCGCCGCAGTCACCGAATGGGTAGCACCCACTTCAGTCAAGGAGATCCGCAGTTTCCTCGGACTTGCCGGATATTACTGGAGGTTCATTGAGAATTTCTCAAAGATTGCCAAACCCATAACAGAGTTATTGAAGAAGGAATCCAAGTATATTTGTACTGAGGAATGTGAAACTAGTTTCCAAGAGCTGAAGAAACGTCTTGTTACAGCCCAGTGCTGATATTGCCGAAGATTCGGAAGGATTTCCAGGTTTACTGTGACGCTTCTCGTCAAGGACTTGGAGGAGTGCTCATGCAAGAAGGCAAAGTTGTAGCCTATGCATCCAGACAACTCATACCTCATGAGTTGAATTATGCCACACATGACTTGGAACTAGCAGCCGTAGTGCACGCTCTCAAGACCTGGAGACATTTCCTGATCGGAAATAGTTGTGATGTTTACACTGATCACAAGAGCCTGAAGTATATCTTCACGCAGAAGGAGTTGAACCTCAGACAGAGGCGATGGCTAGACTTGATCAAGGACTGTGACATGAGATTGCATTATCACCCAGGCAAGGAAAATGTTGTAGCCGATGCGTTGAGCCGCAAGAGTTATGTGAACACACTCACAACGGGAGGATTACCCCAGGAGTTAGTCGATGACCTCCGAGAGCTCAAATTGGAAATAATTCCAAGAGGATTTGTTGCCACACTGGAAATTCAGTCCACCTTGACAGAAAAGATCCGCGAAGCACAAAAATCAGACAAGGAGATAGCTGAGATTAAGCAGAAAATGGAAGACGGGAAAGCTAAAGGTTTTCGTGAGGATGAACACGGAACTTCATGGTTTGAGGATCGCATCTATGTGCCCAATGATCCCGAACTCAGGAAGTTGATACTTCAGGAGGCCCATGATTCTCCGTACTCGATACACCCCAGCAACACTAAGATGTATCTGGATCTGAAAGAAAGTTTCTGGTGGACAGGATTAAAGAAAGACATTGCTGAGTTCGTAGCAATATGCGATGTTTGTCAGCGAGTAAAAGCCGAGCATCATAAGCCAGCAGGTTTGCTCCAACCTCTGCCGATACCCGAGTGGAAATGGGAAAAGCTTGGTATGGACTTCATCACAGGATTACCCAGGACCCGTTCTGGCTATGATTCTATTTGGGTTGTGGTCGATCGTTTGACCAAGGTAGCTCACTTCATTCCGGTGAAGACTACTTACACGAGTGCCAAGCTGGCGAAGATATATATGACGAGGATCGTATGTCTGCATGGAGTACCGAAGAGCATTGTGTCTGATAGAGAGACTCAGTTCACATCAAAATTTTGGCACCAACTGCATGAAACCTTGGGAACGAGATTGGAGTTCAGTACAACTTTTAACCCGCAGACAGATGGACAGACCGAGAGAGTTAATCAGATTCTGGAGGACATGTTGAGAGCTTGCGCACTAGACTATGGGTCTAGTTGGGATGACAATTTACCGTATGCCGAGTTCTCATACAACAACAGCTACCAGACCAGTCTGAAGATGGCCCCTTTCGAAGCTCTATACAGAAGGAGGTGCAGAACACCGTTGATGTGGGATGGAGTTGGAGACCGACAACTTTTTGGTCCCGACCTTATCCGAGATTCTGAAGAGAAGGTCAAGCTAATTCGTGACCGACTCAAGATAGCTCAGTCCAGGCAGAAGAGTTATGCCGACAGCAAACGCAAGGAAGTAACGTACGAAGTGGGAGACCGAGCATACCTTCGGGTGTCTCCACTTCGAGGAATCAAGAGATTCGGTGTGAAAGGAAAATTAGCACCTCGTTTCATTGGCCCCTACAAAATTCTTGAACGTAGAGGCGAAGTTGCATACAAACTGGAACTGCCGGAAGGATTGTCCAGAGTTCATGATGTCTTCCATGTCTCCTAGTTGAAGAAATGCCACGCTGAGATGGCCGATGTTCCGTTGAGAGATACAGTGCCCCTAGAGGCCATACAGCTTGACAGTGATCTGACGTATGAGGAGAAACCCGTCAGGATTCTCGAGACTGCCAACAGAGTTACTCGCAGCAAGATCATCATGTTCTTCAAGGTGTTGTGGAGCCACCACATCGAGGAAGAAGCCACCTGGGAACGAGAAGAGGATCTTCGTCGAGACCACCCGCACCTGTTTTCTAGCCAACCCGAATCTCGAGGGCGAGATTCATCTTAAGGTGGGAAGGTTTGTAACATCCCAATTTTCCTAATTGGGAATGTTTTACATGGTAGCTAAGCATCTATGCATATTGAGTGAATTAAATTTAGCACGTGATTTCTTTCGTCTTTTTGATTTGCATTTCCATTTTTCCTCGCACGAGAAAAGCCCGGAGAAATACTCTCTTGCACGCAAGAGAGAGAGCGGAGGAAAATGACCCTCCAAAGAGCGGGCAATTTTTGAAATGTTGGAGCCAAGAAAATCCAAGGATTATTTGCAAAAATATTTGCAAAAGAAAATAAAGCAAATTGGGAATTTCTGAAAAAAAAACATTTTTTTAAGTTTTTATTTTTGCTTTGCAAAAATGTTATTCGGGTAGAGGATATTTTTCTGAATTTTTTGGTATATAATACCCTATATTAATATTTTGATTTATTTCCTTTTTATTCGTTTTTATTTTCTGTCTCGGAAAAAGTTAGAAATAGGAAAGTTTTTTTTTCCTTTTAGCAACCACCCCCGAGCGCCATATAAGGCTGGGCCGAATCCCCACAGCCTCGGGATCTAAATCCCTTAAAACTGGCCAACCGCCCCACCCTTACCCCGCCTCCTCTCACTGGCCGAAGGGCCCCACCACCCGAGCCTTCTCTCCCAGCGGTCACCTTCTTCCTCCTTCCAATTCTGTGCCCGAGACCGAGCCGTACCCGCAGAACTCGGGATTTTTTTCTCCACCGATTCTCTCCCTCTCCTTCCTTTCTACCCCTCCTCCCTGGCCTATATAAGAGCCCACCCTCCATCGCCCCCCTTCCCACCCCTTACCCCGCCGAACCATCACCGCCCTAGCCTTTGCAGCACCTCGCCAGCAGCAGCTCCCGCTGCCACCTTCGGCCCTGGAGCAGCGCCACCCCCGTCAGCCGCCCCTCTCCCCCGAGCGCCTCCCCGAGGAGGAGGACTGCCCCGCCGCCGCCGCCCCATCTCTCCACTGCCCTGGAGCTCCCTCCCTCCCTTGCCGGCGACGTCACCATCTTCTCCCCGCCGGAGCAACACCTCCACAGCCACGGTAGCCCTCCTCTACCTTCTGTTGTTTTCTTTTTTTCATTTATAGCCGTTAGATCTCAGGTGTATGGTCTAGATTAGATCCCTAGTTACCTCTTCGGTCTATATGAGAAAACCAGCGGTTTTTATTTCCACTTATGATTTAACCAGCGAGTTTGTTAACCTAGGCCGTTTGCTCAAAGCATTGCAACAAACGCTCCCTCGGCCTATAGCAACATGCCACGTATACCCCTCTTTTTAGTACTAGTTATCTTCAGTTTTTTCTGCCTGTTTGCAAAAACAGAAAGTTTCAATCTTGTTTTGGCCACAATGTTTTATCCCGAAGTCCAATGACATTGATTCTTTTTCCAGTAGCTCACAAATTTCCTGTAGTTTTAAAAAACATATAATTTGTCTATGTTTGAAATTTTCAAATATAAGTTAGATCAGATTTAGTTTAAACCTTGTTTTGCCTATTCCCGGAGTTTAAAAAATGTTTTTGAGTTTATTCTTTTTGCTACTGCTTCCTAGTGATAAAATATTACTGTGGTAGAAGTTTCAAAAATTGTAAAGTATTTTTACTGGTGTTTTAAACAGAAACAAGTTTCTCCCATACCGGCGCGTGATGAATTCTTTTACGTAGGCTTTAGCAAATACTTACTAGTGATGTTATTTTTACTTGTGGCTTGATTGAAGTGCTTACGGTGTGATTTGTGTTTGTATCGGTAGATCATCCGGAGTGCGAAGCGTGTTACTTAGAAGCGCTCGAGCAAGACAACTATCATCAAGGCAAGTCATTTTGATCATGTTAATTTTCCTATGTTTTCGATGCATGGTAGATCACCTTCTTTGCCCAATTGCATGCTGCCTAGGTACTTGGAAACTTTAGCATAAGTTGTAGTATCATGTGGTAGGCACACAACAACCCCGATACTTGGCCCCGGGACGACAATTTCTTAATGCTATGCTTGAGTAGACGGGTTATCGGTTGAGTGTATATCACGAGTGATGCGAGGTTGATATAATAATCAAGACCGGTTAAGACAAGATTTTCAAGACCTCAGACGCAATGCAACTCTGGGTGAAGGACGGTTGATCGGCTCCCTTGAGAACCCAGTGGATGCCCGGGATGCTGGAGAGGCCATGTCATCCTGCGGAAAGCTTCACCCAGGCTCGAAGAGATGGACGGAGACTTCAAGACTCAAGGCTTACCTGCACAGCCACAAGTCATTATGGGCTCTGGCTTGGTTGGACAACGCGGCGACTCTGGACAGGCGGTGCTAGCAGATGTAGAAGAACAGTAGGAATGGATGGGCACCGACAGGGATTCAGAGGGACCCGTTGAAAGACCATGTTTTGATCATCCGGTCTTCAAACACCCTGAAGTGCGAGGACAAACCCGGAGGCGATCAAATCTTGTGGGGAACGTGTGCAAGACTCTGCAGAGTGCCCAACCTAATCGATTAGCCATGTCCACGGTCATGGACAACTTGAGCCGAAGGCATTGAATTTCCCCTGAACTCTCGACACAACTTAATAATGATGGGGGTGTTAACAACTATTCGGGTAAGAGAATTGGTTGGCGGAACCATCTCGTTAACAACAAACAATGTAGTAATATTTTGCTTCAAACCCCTCTTGTTGTAGGATAAAACTAGCTTTATGCAAAACTTAGCCCCACCAGCCAAATATGCATGTAGAGATAGTTGATTATTATTTTTGCTCCTCTCTTTGATGACTTGTCGTCATATTCAATATGCTGACCTACACGGCTGCAACGTATCATGTTGCATAGTACTTTTCCGACCAGGAGTGAGGCTACGATCTACGCTCAGCGACATGCCCTTGGAGTCGGATGGACTCGTTTACCTGATGCTTCCGCTTAGTCTTCGTTAGATATCTCATGAGTTGGCCTTCAGCCACTTTATTGTAATCATTTATTGTAATAAAGTACTCTTTATGAGATTTCGATTAATAAAGCCGTGTGATTGAACTCTTGAATATATATATTATGTACTGTGTGTGTACCAGCATGATCTTGGGTTGGTACGGAAACACGAGAGGCTTGACTCGTCTTGAGTCGCGTCGCTACATTTCCCCGGCAGGACGGCCCTGTCGGAGTTGTAGATTGGTTCTGCTTAAGTTCCGCCTCGTGGCGGTGGCGATTCCTCCCAAAATCCTTCTCCTTATTTTTTCTGGGACGAAACCCTCCTTGTAGCAGAACATGGGGGCCGGAGGGGCAACAGGGGGCCCATAAGCCACCCAGGCGCGGCCTGGGGGTAGGCCGCACCTGGCAGGCTTGTGGCCTCCTGGTGGCTCCCCTCCGGTACTTCTTCCGCCCAGTATTTTTTATAAAATCCAAAATAATTCCTCGTTGATTTTCACGGATTTTGGAGTTGCGCAGAATAGGTATCTCAAACTTGCTCCTTTTTGAGACCAGAATTCCAGCTGCCGGCATTCTCCCGCTTCATGTAAACCTTATAAAATAAGAGAGAAAAGGCATAAGTATTGTACCGTAAAGTGTAATAACACCCCATAAAGCGATAAATATCAACATCAAAGCATGATGCAAAATGGACGTATCAACTCCCCCAAGCTTAGACCTCGCTTGTCCTCAAGCGGAAGCCAAGATCAATAAATATGCCCACATGTTTAGAGATAGAGGTGACGATAAAACAAAATACGGACATGCACACATCATGATCATATTTAGAAAAACAATATCGTCATATAATCTCTTATGCTAAAGTGATAATTCCATCACAAAGTAAAGTATGGATCAAGAACCTTATTGAGGATTAACAAGCAATAGCCTTTAGTCATTGAAGCAATTGCAATTTATCATAACATCGGAAAGACTCAAATAAGATCTTGTAAAAAATCCACATACTCAATCATCCTTTCGTCTTCTACAATTGCTAAAACTCATGTGGTACTCATGAGAAGATACAGGATAGGCCCTTCGCAGAGGGAAGCAGAGGTTGTCATGCGCTTTTGAGGTTTGGATGTGTGACCTCTTAGTGTGAAGGAACGTCACTTTATATTGCCTCCTGTGATAAAGGACTTTATTATGCAGTCCGTCACTTTTATGTCTTCCTCATCACAGGTTCGTACAAAGCTAATTTTCCACACACTAATAGATCATACATATTTAGGGATCAATTTTTATTGCTTGCACCGATGACAACTTACTTGATGGATCTTATTCAATCCATAGGTAGGTATGGTGGACTCTCAAGGAGGATGAGAAGGTTCTTGAGAGGCTCTTCAAGCTGTAACCACAAGGAGGATGAGAAGAACCACCCCAAGTACATAGTCCCTCGAGACACAGAAGTTCAAGCATGCGAGTGGCCAAGTGATGATTTTTTGCGCGCCGCCGGACTTTATGAAGACTTTTATTACTTGGTGGAGAACGCAGGTCTTACTGCGTTCGTTGAAGATAAGTGCCCACAAATATCTCCTCCTCACCAATATTTTCATTCAAAGCTTCAACTTTTATCCGAGGAAGAATCCTCCCATGGTTGAGTTCATGATATACGATGTCCCCCAGTGCATGACGCTGCAGGATTTTTGCAATTTATGCAAATTACCTTATGTTGGGGATATCCGTGACCCTCGTCCACGGGACTTGGAGGATTTCATTGGTTCTATTGTTGTTGGAGAGGAGAGAGGAGAGAGGAGTGTCTCGCGCTAGAATTGCTAGCATACATTTTCCTGTGCTTCGGTACTTCTCACTATTTGTGGGAAAATGTTTGATTGGCCGTGGGGAGGCTGGATTACTTACTTCTCCAGACCTTGTGGTTTTGCGCGAAGGCCTTTATAACGATAAGACTCATAGCTTGGGCGCTATAGTAGCTCAACGGTTTAACATGAACCGTTCTAAAGGTGTTGTCTATGGAGGTATCTATGCTACCCGTCTTGCCACACACTTTGAGATACCGATTAGACTGGGAGAGGAAGGACAGATGCTTCTCCCTGAGAGATATCTGGATTATGACAGCATGGTTCGCCATGATTTTTTGGATAGAGATGCTAGTAGACGGATGATTTATAACCTGGTGTTTAGTCAGGGTACTCGAGAGACTATTACTTTGCATGCTCCTTCTTTGTTTGATCTTCATGCAGGCAGGTACACTATTATGCCCGCGGACATCTACGCATATTGTGGCTTGGCCCAACCATAGGCGCCCGTGCCCGAGCCGCCAGTCGAGTACCAGACGCGGGTTTATCAGTGGGATCCAGAGGAGCTCACACAGCAGTGGCATCCACAGTCTGCTCCGGAGTATCCTGGAGCTGGTTATTTCCCACCTTGGGAGTAGACCAAGCTAGGCCAAAAGCCTAAGCTTGGGGGACTACGTGTTCTCACTGACTTCACATTCATGCTTATGCTTTCACTTTGTTAGCCGGTGTTTACACTTTGCCACTGTATTATCCATGCTAGTTTCTTTTCGTTTTCTTGTTTTCTTGTTTTGTGTCCTTTTGAGAAAACCCAAAAAGATTTTTCTTTCTTCTTTTGGTTTTTGGGAGTTTTCCCATGTAAATAGTTTCTTTTTTTCTTTGTGTCAAGGTAGAAGATATTGGTTACAATGTTTATTGGTTCTTACATGCTTACCTGTTTAGCTTTCAAAGAGCCATATTATTTTGTCTTCTCCTTTGTGTTTGCCTGCAGATTCAGCTTAGTCCAATGCGCTTATTATCGTTTTCATCGTTCGATCGAGCAAATGGAAGGCAACAATGATGGTATATGATGAAGTGGCTGAGACTGAAAAGCTGGTATGAACTCTATCTATTTTGTTTTTGTAAATATGACTAGCTTGTCGACCCAGATTTAGCTTTGTTGCGAGAGAACCATGTTTGCAATGACAACTTAGAGATCATAGTTTCTGATGCCATGCTTATTTAGCTGAGAGCTTATAATGGTTTGTCTTGATTGCCAACATAGATTTTGAGATGACTATGATGTAGTATGATAGGATGGTATTCTCCTTTGAATGTTTCAAGTGGATTGACTTGGCGCATGTTCATGCATGTAGTTGAAACAAAATCAACATAGCCTCTTTGATGTTCATGTTCATGGTGATTTATATCATGTTCATGCTTGCATTCAATGTTTGTCAAACTCATTGCATCTTGATGACTGTTGTCGCTCTCTAGTTGGTCGCTTCCCAGTCTTTTGCTAGCCTTAACTTGTACTAAGCGGGAATACTGCTCGTGCATCCACTTCCATAAACCCAAAAGTTTTTGCATGATAGTCCACCATACCTACCTATTTGCGGTATCTACCTGCCGTTCCAAGTAAATTTGCATGTGACATTCTCTAAACCTTCAAGAAATAATCTGTTTTGCATGCCCGAACCGCTCATGTGGTTACAGAGGGCTATTGGTATCCTCCATGCTAGGAGTGTTATCCTCGACATGTGTTTATTCACAGTCCTTCACGAGAAAGGGGCCGGTATTTGGGATGCCTAGTTCCATGCTTAAATCAAAAACATAACTGTAAAACAAGACTCCCCCTGGATTGATGTTAGTATGGACGGTACCCGAGGATTCGGCTAGCCGTGGAGTGTGATTGATTAGTGGTGGGGAGTTAAAACTTTACTTTTCTGTTTGGGAACCGCCTATAGCATGAGTAGCATGGAAGATATTGAGAACTCTTGGTCATTGCATTGACAATGAAAGCATGCCACCCAAAATTATTATCTCTGTTTTCAAAGCTTGAGCTCTGGCACCTCTACAAATCAATGCTTCCCTCTGCGAAGGGCATGTCTATTTATTTTCCTGTCGAGTCATCCTCCTCTTATATAAGCACCAATTAGAGAGCACCTCTGTCATTTTTATGCTTTGCTTTTGATTGATATTGAGTATGACTATGACTGGATCTTCGTTGCTATGAATTACAATGTTTAGTCAGCCCTTGATCTTTGAAAGTGCTCTGCATTTATGTTTTGCAGTCTCAGAAAGAGCTAGCGAGATACCACCTATTCATATTGCTTCATGCTTATTTTGATTGAAGTGTTGGTATTTGAAACTCATTATTATTTGCTCGTTATATGATTATGCCATTGATATTAGTTTACCGTGAGACCTTTGTGTCACTTGCTTATGTGGTTAACTTGTGATCTTGCTGAAATTCTGGTTATGAGTTAGACATAGTTGCAACAACAAGATCAACAGAGTTTGTCAAAGTTTTTCTTTCTCTCTCAGTTTGTCAACTGAGTTGCTTGAGGACAAGCAAGGTTTTAAGCTTGGGGGAGTTGATACGTCTCCAACGTATCTACTTTCCCAAACTCTTTTGCCCTTGTTTTGGACTATAATTTGCACGATTTGAATGGAACTAACCTGGACTGACGTTGTTTTCAGCAGAATTGCCTTGGTGTTATTTTTGTGCAGAAATCAAAGTTCTCCAAACGTCCTGAAAATTTACGGGGAGCAGTTTTGGAAAATATAAAAAATATCTGCGCCTAATTCCACCTTAGGGGGTGGGCCAGTGGGCCACAAGCCCCTGCTCCGCCACAACCCCCCTAGTGGCGGTGGGCAGGCTTGTGGGGCCCACAGGCACCTGCTGCCCTCAACTCCAGCTCTATAAGTTGCCTTTCGTCCCAAAAAAAATAAAAAGAGAAGTTTTCGTCGCATTTTCGATACAAAGGCACCGCCACCTCGTGTTCTTCATCTGGAGGGCAGATTTGGAGTCCGTCTTGGGCTACGGAGAGGGGAAATCGTCGCCATCGTCATCAGCAACCTTCTTCCCTCTCCAATTCCATGAAGCTCTTCGTCGTTCGTGAGTAATCTATTCGTAGGCTCGCTGGGCGGTGATGAGTAGGATGAGATCTATCATGTAATCGAGTTAGTTTTGATGGGGATTGATCCCTAGTATCCACTATGTTATGAGATTGGATGTTGCTACTACTTTGCCATGCTTAATGCTTGTCACTAGGGCCCGAGTGCCATGATTTCACATCTGAAATTATTACGTTGTCACCAATATATGTGTGTTTTAGATCCGATCTTGCAAGTTGTAGTTACCTACTATGTGTTATGATCCGGCAACCCCGGAGTGACAATAACCGGAACCACTCCCGGTGATGACCATAGTTTGAGGAGTTCATGTGTTCACCAAGTGCTAATGCGTTGGTCCGGTTCTTTATTAAAAGGAGAACCTTAATATCCCGTAGTTTCCTTTTGGACCCCGCTGCCACGGGAGGGATGGACAATAGATGTCATGCAAGTTCTTTTCCCTAAGCATGTATGACGACACACGGAATGCATGCCTACATCACATTGACGAACGGGAGCTAGCCACATATCTCTCCGTGTTATAGCTGTTGCATGATGAATATCATCCAAACAAATCACCGACCCATTGCCTACGAGTTTGTCCTACTACTGCTGTTACTTGTCTTGCTCTGCTGCTGCTGCTACTACTGTTGCTACTGTTGTTACTTGTCTTGCTCTGCTGCTGCTACTACTACTTTTACTACTGCTATTACTTGTTTTGCTCTGCTGCTGCTACTACTGTTTATACTGTTGTTACTTGTCTTGCTCTGTTGCTACTATTGCTACTTGCTACTGATGTCACTACTGTTGTTCCTTGCCACTGCTATTGCTCGTTACACTATCGTTACTCGCTATTTTGCTGTTACTACTGTGCTTGCAGATACTAATCTTTCAGGTGTGGCTGAATCTGACAAATTCAGCTGCTAATACTTGAGAGTATACTCTCACCTCCCGACTGGTAAACCAACAAATTGGGTCGAATACTCTACCCTCGAAAACTGTTGCGAACCCACGCGCTGGTGGGCCATCAACAACATTCTTCCAGTTTCATTGCCGGGGAGTGCTAGCAGCATTCTTCTGGTGCCGTTGCAGGAGAAGGTTCGTTGTCATAAGCATTCGTCTAGCTAACGCCAGATATTGCAGGATCAACACTTTTCTGGTGCCATGACCAGGGAAGCACAGCTGACGTCATCCACCCACCACAAGTTTCAATCAACAATCTTTTTATATGTGAAGCCATCACTTCCCATAAGATCATTACATGATCTTTCATGCTTTTGTTCTTTTATTATTCTTTTCTTTAGATCTTGGCATGAAGCAAGGCCCTTAAATAAAACACTCTTTATTATATGATTCATCAACTCGAATACATTGGGGGTAACACAAAGCAAAACTCAAGCCTAGAACATACTAAGAACTTTATTCTGCTAGAGAAAGATAAAACCAAAAAGGATCAAACTAAGAAAAAGGTAAAGGGAAAAGATGTGATGGTGATACGATACTGGGGCAACTCCCCCAGGCTTGGCACAAGCCAAGAGGAGTGCCCATACCCGTGCTTAATTGTCTTCCTTCGAAGGTGATGGTGGTGGAGTTGTTGCAGAGTTCTTGAACTTGTTTAATTTCCTCTTGAGCACAAAATTCTGCTCCTTCAGATCGTTAATTTCCTCTTCAAGCCTCAACACACTTTGGCATAATTCTTGCTTACTCTCCTGCAAAAGACGAGAAGGGGTAAACAAAATCTTAGGTTTCTTCCTTGAGTCGGGGAGGCTCGACTTCTTGAACTCCACATGTGTGTTTCCAGATTGGGTAGAGGAGCCTCCTCTTCATCAGAACTTGTTCCTTCCTTCCCCTTGGGATCATAATCTTCTTCCTCATCAGTGGTCCAACCATAATGATCCAAGTCTCCATAGACCTTGGGGTTAGCAAGGTAATCGACCACAAAGCTCTCCCCCTCTGAATCTTGAGAAGACATCTTTGCCCTAAATCTGCGGCAGAAACAGGCTCGAAACGAAAACAGAGGATATTTGCGTGATACGAGGGTCAGACCTTTCGGGAGAATATATAATGATTTTTTCCCGACCAAAAGGAGTATTCCAGCAGAAAACGGAGTCCGGGAGACACACGAGGTGCTCACAAGCCACCCAGGCGCGACCAGGGGGGTAGGTCGCGCCTGTGAGGCTTGTCGCCTCCTCGTGCGCTTTCTGGACTACTTTAATTTTTTTTATTTTTCTAAAAATTCCAAAACGGAGAAAAATTGCTACTGGAAAAGTTTTGGAGTCGGTTTACTTACCGAATCACATACCTCTTTGTTTTTGGAGTCTGAAACAGGCTGATAAATATCCCTTATGTACTCCTTCGGGGTTATGGTATTAATAATATTGCTTTCAACATTTATGGGAGTACCTGAGATATAATGTTTGATTCTTTGCCCTACATCTCTCGGAAAATTACCTACCGTGTTGTTGATCTTTATGGCACCAGAACGATATACTTCCTCACAATGTAAGGAACTTCCCATTTAGAGAGAAGCTTGCCTGCAAAAAATCATAAACAAGAATTGTATAGCAAGACATCATCACCTACATTGAACTCATGTTTTTGTATCCTTTTATCATGTCACCTCTTAACTTTTTCTTTAAACAACTTGGCATTTTCATATGCCTGAGTTCTCCATTCATCAAGTGAGCTAATATCAAATAACCTCTTCTCACCAACAAGTTTGAAATCAAAGTTGAGCTCTTTGATTGCCCAATAAGCCTTATGCTCTAGCTCAAGAGGTAAATGACATGCTTTACCGTAAACCATTTTGTACGGAGACATGCCCTGGGGTTATTATAAGCAGTTCTATAAGCCCACAGTGCATCATCAAGCTTCTTAGACCAATTCTTTCTAGACATATTAATAGTCTTTTGCAGAATTAGTTTAATTTCTCTATTACTTAGCTCTACTTGACCACTGGACTGAGGATGATAAGGAGATGCAATTCTGTGGTTGACATCATACTTAGCAAGTGTTTTATGGAAAGCACCATGAATAAAATGTGAACCACTATCAGTCATTAAATATCTAGGGACTCCAAATCTAGGGAAAATAACTTCTTTAAGCATCCTAATAGAGGTGTTGTGATCAACACTACTAGTTGGGATAGCTTCTACCCACTTAGTAACGTAATCAACAACAACTAGAACATGAGTATACCTGTTAGACTTTGGAAAAGGTCCCATATAATCAAAACCCCAAACATCAAATGGTTCAATGACAAGTGAATAATTCATAGGCATTTCCTGACGTTTATTGATATTACCTATTCTTTGACAATCATCACAAGAAAAGACAAACTTACGGGCATCCTTGAAGAGAGTAGGCCAATAAAATCCGGATTGCAATACCTTGTGTCCAGTTCTATCTCCTGCATGGTGTCCTCCGTAAGCCTCGGAGTGACACTTCTGTAGGGTCTGTCCCTGTTCATGCTGAGGTACACAACGTGTAATGACACCATCTACTCCTTCTTTATAAAGGTGAGGATCATCCCAAAACTAATATCTCAAATCAAAGAAGAATTTCTTCTTTTGTTGGTATGTGAAACTAGGTGGTATAAATTTAGCAACAATATAGTTTGCATAATCAGCATACCATG
Organism: Hordeum vulgare subsp. vulgare; assembly: GCF_904849725.1. Classification (NCBI taxonomy): domain Eukaryota; kingdom Viridiplantae; phylum Streptophyta; class Magnoliopsida; order Poales; family Poaceae; genus Hordeum; species Hordeum vulgare. The sequence continues at coordinate 424,765,593 of NC_058521.1, read as the reverse complement.
GTGTACTACGTGAAGCATTGATGACATTCAATTGTTCATCAGGAAAGCTATCATCAATAGGTTGTGGGTCATCAAGAACATTCTCCAACCTAGACAAGTTATCTGCGACGAGGTTCTCAACACCCTTCCTATCAACAACATGCAAATCAAATTCTTGTAGGAAGAGAATCCATCTGATAAGTCTAGGTTTAGCATATTTCTTTTCCATGAGATACTTAATAGTAGCATGATCGGTGTGAATAGTAACCTTGGAATCAACAATATAAGATCTGAACTTTTGAGATGCAAACACGACTGCTAAAAATTCCTTTTCAGTAGTAGAATAGTTTCTTTGGGCACTGTCTAGAGTTTTACTAGCATAATGAATAACATTCAATTTCTTATCAACTCTTTGTCCTAGAACAGCACCAACAGCATAATCACTAGCATCACACATAATTTCAAAAGGTAGGTTCCAATCAGGTGGTTGAACATTAGGTGCAGTTATCAAGGCCTTCTTAAGTATTTCAAATGCTTCTTAACAATCATCATGAAAAGCAAATGGAATCTCCTTTTACAAGAGATTGGTAAGAGGCCTAGAAATCTTATAGAAGTCTTTAATGATACTTCTATAGAAACCAGCATGCCCAAGGAAACTTCTTATACCTTTGATGTTTGTAGGGAATGGCATTTTCTCGATTGCATCAACTTTAGCCTTATCGACTTCAATACCTCTTTCAGAAATTTTATGTCCTAAGACAATGCCTTCATTAACCATAAAGTGGCACTTCTCCCAATTCAAGACAAGGTTGGTATCTTTACATCTCTGCAAAACTCGATCAAGGTTGTTGAAGCAATCATCAAAAGAAGACCCGTAAAAGGAGAAATCATCCATGAAAACCTCAACAATATTTTCACAAAATTCAGAGAATATAGCCATCATACATCTTTGAAAGGTAGCAGGTGCATTACATAAGCCAAAAGGCATACGTCTATAAGCAAAGGTACCGAAAGGGCAGGTAAAAGTGGTTTTCTCCTGATCAGATTGTGCAACAGGTATTTGGGAGAAACCAGAATAACCATCTAGAAAGCAGAAGTGTGTGTGTTTAGACAATCTTTCTAGCATTTGGTCAATAAAAGGCAAAGGGTAATGATCTTTCCTAGTGGCTTTATTCAATTTCCTAAAATCAATCACCATCCTATAGCCAGTAACAATTCTGTGTGGGATCAATTCATCTTTATCATTAGGGACAACGGTAATACCTCCCTTCTTAGGGACACGATGCACCGGACTTACCCAATCACTATGAGCAACAGGATAGATAATACCTCCTTCCAGGAGCTTTAGTATTTCTTTTCTTGCTACCTCTTTCATCTTAGGATTTAATCTCCGTTGATGACCGGCAACTGGTTTGGAATCAGGATCAGTTTTAATTTTATGCTGGCATAGAGTGGGACTAATGCCCTTAAGATCGTCAAATACAGGATCACCCTTTGGTGGGGGTGGATCTCCAAGTAGTTCAACAGTAAAATTATTCTTAAGGATAGGATGTTGTTCAAATATAACTCTATATATCTCATTCCTTTCATCCATATGCATATCATTTTCATGCTCAAGCAAGTATTGCTCTAAAGGATCAGTAGGAGGCACAACAATAGAAGCTAGAGAAATGATTTCATCCTTACTAGACAATTCTTTTTCATGAGGTTGTGTACCAAACTTTGAGAAATTGAATTCGTGTGACACACCTTCAAAGCCAACAGTGACAGTTTGCTTCTCACAGTCAATGTGAGCATTGACAGTATTGAGGAAAGGTCTGCCAAATATGATGGGACAAAATCTATCTTGTGTGGCAGCAAGAACGAGAAAATCAGCAGGATACTTAGTTTTACCACACAAGACTTCAACATCTCTAACAATTCCCAAAGGGCAGATAGTATCTCTATTGGCAAGCTGAATAGTAACATTAATAGATTCCATCTCGATAGGTGCAATCTCGTCTTTAATTTCATCATATAAAGATTAAGGTATTGCACTAACACTAGCACCCACGTCACATAAACCATGATAACAATGATCTCCTATCTTAACAGAAACAACAGGCATGCCAACAACATGCTTATGCTTGTCTCTAGCATGAGGTTTAGCAATTCTAGCAGCATCTTCACAGAAGTGAATAACATGCCCATCAACATTGTCGGACAGGAGATCTTTGATAATAGCAATGCTATGTTCAACTTTAATTTGCTCAGGGGGTGTAGGTGTTCTAATGTAGCCCCTACGTATGACAGTTGAAGCTTTAGCATGATCCTTTATTCTAACAGGGAAAGGTGGTTTCTCAATGTAAGTACTAGGAACAATAGGATCATTATAAGCAATGACTTTCTCTTCAACTGGATTCGGTTTAACTACATTGACTTCTATGAGAGGATGATATTTAAACCACTTCTCTTTAGGGAGATCAATATGAGCAGCCAATGATTCACATAATGAAGCTACTATCTCAGAGTCAAGTCCATGTTTAGCGCTAAAATCACAAAAAGTATTTGTTTCAACGAAGGATTTAACGCAATCGAACTTAAGATTCATACCTGACTCCTTACCTTCATCAAACTCCCAATCTTCAGAGTTGCGTTTAATTCTTTCCAATAAATTCCATTTGAAGTCAATATCTCTCTTCATAAATGAACCGGTACATGAAGTATCAAGCATGGTGCGATTATCATGAGAAAGTCGAGCATAAAAGTTCTGAATAATAATTTCTCTCAAGAGCTCATGGTTGGGGCATGAATATAACATTGACTTAAGCCTCCCCCAAGCTTGAGCGATACTTTCTCTATCACGAGGCCAAAAATTATAAATATAATTCCAATCACGATGTACCAGATGCATAGGGTAAAACTTTTGATGAAGTTCCAATTTCAATCGGTTGTAGTTCCATGATCCAGTATCATTACATAGCCTATACCATGTCAATTCTTTATCCCTCAAAGATAAGGGAAATACCTTCTTCTTGACCTCATCCTCGGGCAAACCTGCAAGCTTAAATAAACCACAAACTTCATCTACATACATTAGATGCAAGTCGGGATGTGATGTTACATCTCCTGTAAAAGGATTAGCCAACAGTTTCTCTAGGATACCCGAAGGAATTTCATAAAAAATATTTTTAGTAGGTGCAGTAGGTTGAGGAGCAACTCCTTGTGCTTCCGTTCGAGGTGAAGATACCTCGAACAAGCTCCTCAAAGGATTAGTTTCCATAGTGACAAGTGACAATAAATTTCAGCACACTATATAAATGTTTCCTTACTAAATTTCACTTACCAAAGGCGCTTCACTCCCCGGCAACGGCGCCAGAAAAGAGTTTTGATGACCCACAAGTTTACGGGATCTATCGTAGTCCTTTCGATAAGTAAGAGTGTCGAACCCAACGAGGAGCAGAAGGAACTGACAAGTGGTTTTCAGCAAGGTATTCTCTGGACGCACTGAAATTATCGGTAACAGATAGTTGTGTGATAAGATAATTCGTAGTGAGTAGCAAGTAACAATAGTAACATAGGTGCATCAACATGGCCCAATCCCTTTTGTAGCAAGGGACAAGCCTGGAAAAACTCTTATATGAGGTGAAGCGCTCCCGAGGACACATAGGAATTTCTGTCAAGTTAGTTTTCATCATGTTCATATGATTCACGTTCGCTACTTTGATATTTTGATATGTGGGTGGACCGGTGCTTGGTTGCTGCCCTTACTTGGACAAACATCCCACTTATGATTAACCCCTCTCTCAAGCATCCGCAACTATGAAATAAGAATTAAGACTAAGTCTAACCATAACATTAAACTAGTGGATCCAAATCAGCCCCTTACGAAGCAACACATAAACTAGGGTTTAAGCTTCCGTCACTCTAGCAACCCATCATCTACTTATTACTTCCCAATGCCTTACTCTAGGCCCAAATAATGGTGAAGTGTCATGTAGTCGACGTTCACATAACACCACTAGAGGAAAGACAACATACATCGCATCAAAATATCGGATGAATATCAAATTCACATGACTAATTATAGCAACACTTATCCCATGTCCTCAGGAACAAAAGTGACTACTCACAAGGCATAATTATGTTCATGAATAGAGAGGTATTGAATAGCATTAATGATCTGAACATATGATTTTCTACCGAGTAATCCAACTAGCATCAACTACAAAGAGTAATTAACAGTACTAGCAACCTTACAAGTACCAATCGGAGTCGCGAGACGGAGATTGGTTAGAAGAGATGAACTAGGGTTTGGAGATGAGATGGTGCTGATGAAGATGTTTATGGAGATGAGTCCCCTCCGATGAGAGGAGTGTTGGTGATGACGATGGCGACGATTTCCCCCCTCCAGGAGGGAAGTTTCCCCGGCAGGACGGCCCTGCCGGAGCTCTAGATTGGTTCTACTCAAGTTCTGCCTCGTGGCGGCGGCGATTCCTCCCGTAAGCCTTCTCCTTATTTTGTCCGGGACGAAACCCTCCTTATTGCAGAAGATGGGAGCCGGAGGGGCAACAAGGGGCCCACAAGCCACCCAGGCGCAGCCAGGGGGGTAGGCCGCGCCTGGCAGGCTTGTGGCCTCGTGCTAGCTCCCCTCCGTTACTTTTTCCGCCCAGTATTTTTTATAAAATACAAAATAATTCCTTGTTCATTTTCACGGCTTTTGGAGTTGCGCAGAATAGGTATCTCAAACTTGCTCCTTTTTTAGACCAAAATTCAAGCTGCCGGCATTCTCCCTCTTCATATAAAGGCATAAGTATTGTACCGTAAAGTGTAATAACTGCCCATAAGGAAATAAATATCAACATAAAAGCATGATGCAAGATGGACGTATCAGGCATCGGTTCGTATCCCTCTCTCGCACTAGCATGAACCTAAACTAACTACTGGCTGTCGCTCGGAA